>NC_084567.2:44560000-44617500 GCF_033978685.3 Nerophis lumbriciformis
CAATGGCACTTTTTGCATTGTTTCAATTTCGTAAATTCACCAAAACGTCACGGTGGAGTTATTGAGTCTGTTTCCTTTGCGAGTGGGTCCATGACCATGACTTCTGTTTTGTTTGATCAGCCGTTTTACTGCCGTGTGACAGGCACTTCTTGGAAACAATTAAGGTAAATCAACAGATACAGAATCTTTCGTAGATGTATATATCTGTGGCTATTAGTGCAGTGCATCTAACATTTGGTGGGTGCGACTTAGATACTGGAGTGCTCTATAGCCTGGAAAATGTTATATATATATATATATATATATATATATATTGGAGAGCCTGGAAAATATGTTGTATATATATATACATATTAGAGATGCGCGGTTTGCGGGCACAACCGCGGAGTCCGCGGATTATCCGCGGATCGGGCGGATGAAATTTAAAAAAAATAGATTTTATCCGCGGGTCGGGTCGGGTCGGGTCGGGTCGGGCCGGGTCGGGCGGTTGAAATAAAAAAAAATGAGATTTTAAATAGATTCAGGCGGGTGGCAGTTAAACCAATTGGTAAATATATATACATAGTTAAATGTTGTTACCCACATACGAAAAACGAGCAGGCACCTGCAGCATATGCCACAACAGAAGAAAAAAAAAAAAAGAGATGGACACTTTTACGGAGCGGAGAAGGGACGCCTCGCCGGGGTCCGGGACCGAGGCCCCTTCCCCCGAGAGGGCCCCGCCGGGAGCCGTAGCTGAGGCGATCCGCGAGAAGGGCCCGACGCACGTCCAGGGTCACCACCGCGCCCACCGCACCGACACCCCGCCTCGTCCGCCTTCGCCGCGGCCGGCGTCACGCGCAGCAGGTAAGCAGCTTACCTGCCCGCCACCCCCGTGGCCGGGGGCTCGTAACAGGGGTCACTCCGCGCGCTCCGCCCGCGCAGCTTACCTGCCCGCCACCCCTGTTGCCGGGGGCGCGTAACAGGGGTCACTCCGCGCGCAGTGCGCTCACGAAAGGGGTGGGGCTCACCCTGGTTGTTATAGACAGCAGGACGGTGGCCATGGAAGTCGGAACCCGCTAAGGAGTGTGTAACAACCCACCTGCCGAATCAACTAGCCCTGAAAATGGATGGCGCTGGAGCGTCGGGCCCATACCCGGCCGTCGCCGGCAGCGAGACGCGCTTGGAGGTGCGCTCAGCGCGGCTCCCATATGATTGCGCACTGGTGTGCGTCTGGGTCGTGACAGCGTGGCACGCGAATGTCTGTGCTGCATTGGATCAGTATCCTTTCTTTAACAGGCAAAAGCTTTATAACCTCACTAATGCCTTGCATCGTCTATATTAGATATATAACAACGGGCGGGTGCGGGCGGATGCGGTTCTGATCAAATGTTACATCGGGTGGATGGCGGATGGTTGACGACTTTCTGATGCGGTTGCGGATGAAATAATTGCCTATCCGCGCATCTCTAATACATACATATATATATATATATATATATATATATATATATATATATATATATATATATATATATATATATATATATATATATATATATATATATATATAGGGAGATATTGCATGTACAACCATGTTTACATTGTACATCAAATCAGAGCACACTTACATCAAGTAGAATGTTTTGGTAATTGTCTGACTACATACTCAAAAAGTGTCATCCCAGCATTGATTCATTTAAGAGCTGAGATTAGAATAATTATCTAATCATTATTGGGTGCCTGATCAAATGTTTTTCTATTTTGGGAATGACCTTCTCTGCAGGGGAAGGTTGTTGTTAACCTACTGAGAAAAAACTAACTCAGTGATTGGCAATTTCTTTTAACAGGCTGATCTTGAAAGCAGCAAACTGTGTATATGGATGGATGGATGGATGGATGGATGGATGGATGGATGGATGGATGGATGGATGGATGGATGGATGGATGGATGGATGGATGGATGGATGGATGGATGGATGGATGGATAGATGGATGGATGGATGGATCTTGAAAGCAGCAAAGTGTGTATTCAATTGATACAGAAGCCAAACTGTACAGGTGAGTTTGTCAAAGAATGCAGAACACAACAATTAGAGGCAGACGTGATGATGATGATGATGATGAAGTCTGTCCACAAGTATCTCTCCATCACTCTCACAACTGTCAGCAACATCTGCTGATGTCAGGATAGCAAACACCCGGCCGGGGTTACAGAACATGAAATTGTTTCATAGACAAGAAGATGACGTCATGGTTGTGTGGCCACCCAATCAAGAGTTGTTCAGCTGGAACCAAGCCATAGTTTTCCACACCATCTCCCACCTCACTAAAACAGCAAGCATCCTCCTCAAATGACATGTAAATTAAATCGCTGGCTGCAAATCCTCCAAAAATGCTGTGGCGAGACATTCATTGGATTTGTCTCAGCGCACTTCAAGTGTGTAATCGGCCTCTGGTGGCTCAGTGTCTGCTCCTGTGATAGCAGCTGGGAAGTAGCTCGGAAACGGTTTCAATCTCATTGGAATTCAATTGATACAATATTCAAGAAATTCAAGTCATAGTCACGAGAAAGTTGTGATTTCTAATTATGTGCATTTGAATCTGATTGGAAAATGCCTAATTAGAGAGCAATTACAATTTGGCTGCAGATATCACAATCAGAATGAGCTTTCTTAGCCAAGTATGGTTAACACTGATTATTTCCATTGATTCATGGCTCTTGAAGGGAACATAGTTGAAATAAACATTGATTATTCCTGATGACCATTTTGTTCTTTCTTCTTACAAATGCAGTGTTGGAATTAAAACACTTTTTGTGTCTTTTCACGCATTGAAATCAGAAAGGATGCACATTTGTAAATATACTCCTCCCCTCTTAACCACGCCCCCCCACCCCCACCTCCCGAAATCGGAGGTCTCGAGGTTGGCAAGTATGAATTGAGTGTTGTTTTGATATGTCATCTTAGTGACATCATGCACAAAAGTGCACTAATAGCTTGTTTTAAAATGTCTCTGACAATCTTGCACTTTCTGTTTGGAAATGACATGAATGTTTGTGCCACTGCTTAATAACTCTTTAATAAATACACTTTTACTTGTGAGTTCCCTCTCTGCATGAAAGTTTAAAAGTAGCATATATTAATGAAGAAGAATGTTTTAATGTAGACACATAGAATCATCATACTGCTGTCATTATATGCATCAAGTGTTCATTCAAGGCTCAGGCTAAATATCCACATATATATGATGTATCATGACATGGACTAAACATATCCACATATATATGGTGTATGGTGACATGGACTAAACATATCCACATATATATGGTGTATGGTGACATGGACTAAACATATCCACATATACAGGTAAAAGCCAGTAAATTAGAATATTTTGAAAAACTTGATTTATTTCAGTAATTGCATTCAAAAGGTGTAACTTGTACATTATATTTATTCATTGCACACAGACTGATGCATTCAAATGTTTATTTCATTTAATTTTGATGATTTGAAGTGGCAACAAATGAAAATCCAAAATTCCGTGTGTCACAAAATTAGAATATTACTTAAGGCTAATACAAAAAAGGGATTTTTAGAAATGTTGGCCAACTGAAAAGTATGAAAATGAAAAATATGAGCATGTACAATACTCAATACTTGGTTGGAGCTCCTTTTGCCTCAATTACTGCGTTAATGCGGCGTGGCATGGAGTCCATGAGTTTCTGGCACTGCTCAGGTGTTATGAGAGCCCAGGTTGCTCTGATAGTGGCCTTCAACTCTTCTGCGTTTTTGGGTCTGGCATTCTGCATCTTCCTTTTCACAATACCCCACAGATTTTCTATGGGGCTAAGGTCAGGGGAGTTGGCGGGCCAATTTAGAACAGAAATACCATTGTCCGTAAACCAGGCACGGGTAGATTTTGCGCTGTGTGCAGGCGCCAAGTCCTGTTGGAACTTGAAATCTCCATCTCCATAGAGCAGGTCAGCAGCAGGAAGCATGAAGTGCTCTAAAACTTGCTGGTAGACGGCTGCGTTGACCCTGGATCTCAGGAAACAGAGTGGACCGACACCAGCAGATGACATGGCACCCCAAACCATCACTGATGGTTTGGGGTGCCAAACCATCACTGATGGTTTGGGTTGGTTTGGTTTGCATTTCCTTTGGAAATCGAGGTCCCAGAGTCTGGAGGAAGACAGGAGAGGCACAGGATCCACGTTGCCTGAAGTCTAGTGTAAAGTTTCCACCATCAGTGATGGTTTGGGGTGCCATGTCATCTGCTGGTGTCGGTCCACTCTGTTTCCTGAGATCCAGGGTCAACGCAGCCGTCTACCAGCAAGTTTTAGAGCACTTCATGCTTCCTGCTGCTGACCTGCTCTATGGAGATGGAGATTTCAAGTTCCAACAGGACTTGGCGCCTGCACACAGCGCAAAATCTACCCGTGCCTGGTTTACGGACCATGGTATTTCTCTTCTAAATTGGCCCGCCAACTCCCCTGACCTTAGCCCCATAGAAAATCTGTGGGGTATTGTGAAAAGGAAGATGCAGAATGCCAGACCCAAAAACGCAGAAGAGTTGAAGGCCACTATCAGAGCAACCTGGGCTCTCATAACACCTGAGCAGTGCCAGAAACTCATCGACTCCATGCCACGCCGCATTAACGCAGTAATTGAGGCAAAAGGAGCTCCAACCAAGTATTGAGTATTGTACATGCTCATATTTTTCATTTTCATACTTTTCAGTTGGCCAACATTTCTAAAAATCCCTTTTTTGTATTAGCCTTAAGTAATATTCTAATTTTGTGACACACGGAATTTTGGATTTTCATTTGTTGCCACTTCAAATCATCAAAATGAAATGAAATAAACATTTCAATGCATCAGTCTGTGTGCAATGAATAAATATAATGTACAAGTTACACCTTTTGAATGCAATTACTGAAATAAATCAAGTTTTTCAAAATATTCTAATTTACTGGCTTTTACCTGTATATGGTGATATTGGAGTATACGTTCTCAAACAGTTGCTTTTAGCTGCAGGCATTACACTACAGGCTCTTCTCTCTTTCTTGTCTCTCCTTCTCACAGAGACATAAAACAAGCGCACCTTCTTACATACGTCACATACTGTCACGCGTGCAACGTCATACGCCCTCGCCCAGCAGAGGTAGCGCATGGATAAAGTTAGCTGTGATGCTAGCTCGCGGAGTGGTGCGAGTGGTAATACGAGAGAAAGAAGGTGCGAATCTGGTAACAAATGAAAGAAGAAGAATTAGTTTAAACAGCAGGGGGTCCATTGTCTGGCGGTGGTTTGGCTTCAAGCGGGAAGATGTTGAACAGACAACAGTAATATGTCAAGTATGCGGCAAAAGTGTTGCTACAAAAAGTAGCAGCACTGCTAATTTGTAGCATCATTTGAAAAGTCTCCCGCTAGAGAATGAAGAGTGCTTGAAACTCCGCATGTCAACATCTCCGTTCGGTGCCACACCCACAAAATGCCCAAGCAACCAGCACGGACCCAATTGAGCCTGCAGGCGTCTTCCATTTCCACATCAACAAAAATAGAAGGAGATAACGTCCACAGGAACCTACCACATAGTGAAGGACATACACTATTTGATTTCCTATTATGCAGCTCATTTTTATTTGACACTTATTGAAATATCTTGTGTGACATCATGCACAAAAGTGTACTTTATTTGTTTTAAACTATTGTAGTGGCGTTCTGTACAAAAAGTGCAATTTAATTTAGTCATACTTGCCAACCCTCCCGGATTTTCCGAGAGACTCCCGAAATTCAGCGCCTCTCCCGAAAACCTTCCGGGACAAATTTTCTCCCGAAAATCTCCCGAAATTCAGGCGGAGCTGGAGGCCACGCCCCCTCCAGCACCATGCGGACCTGAGTGACGTGTCAGCCTGTTCCCACAATATAAACAGCGTGCCAGCCCAATCACGTTATAACTGTAGCATGATGGAGGGCGAGTTCTTGGTTTCTTATGTGGGTTTATTGTTAAGCAGTTTCATTAACGTCCTCCCAGCGTGGCAACAACACACAACAACAGCAGTCACGTTTTCGTCTACCGTAAAGCAGTTCGTCTGCCGTAAACAGCAATGTTGTGACACTCTTAAACAGGACAATACTGCCATCTACTGTACATGCATATGTGACAATAACATCTAGGGCTTTTAGAGAGTGCACTGCACAAATGCGCACACAACAAGGAGACGAAGCAGAAGAAGGAGGAAGATACAGCCATGGCGACGCCGACGACGAGTAAGATGAAGAAATACGCTTGTAAGTTCCAAGCCGCAGCTGCGATCGGACCTGGATAGCCTCCGGGAAGAAGTAGTGGACTACCAAGTGCTTGGCAGTGAAGATCTTCCTCAGGAAGCAAAGATTGACTGGTTTTGGGCCATGCAAGGGAGAGATGGAAGATTCTAGACTCTAGTGCATTTGATGAAAGCACTTTTGTGCGTGCCACACAGCAATGCATCATCAGAGAGGGTGTTCAGCATGGTTAGAAAAATAGTGACAGAGAATAGAACAAGGATGGACAATTCAACCCTTAACTCAACAATGAGTAGATGAGTGTTATGTGTGTGTATATTGTCAGGCTTGTCCCCGACAGTTTGACTGTGTTTTAGTTTTTCCTCTGCGTTTGTCTTAGTTTTCTGTCAGCGCTTTTATTTTGTCTTCATTTCCTGATTGTCTCCCTGAGTGCTGCTTCCCCTCAGCTGTGGCTGATAGGCACCTGGCCACACCTGGTGTCAACCATCCAGCTGCTATTTAAACCTGCCTTCCCCTCCAGTCAGTGCTGGATTATTGTCACTACTACCTGTCATAATACTTGTCGTTGTAGCTCTGTCTACTTTTGTTCACTCTGCTCATGTCATAGTTCCTTTGTGTCACAGTAAGTGTTTTTGTTTCTTGTCGACAGTTAGCCTTTGTGGTATTTTAGTTCATAGCCAAGTTTGTTCTCCGCCTTGTGCGCGCCTTTTGTTTGTACCCTTTTGTTTTGTTTTTTTGCTATAGTGTTAAATTAAATCATGTTTTCCCGCACAATGCCTTCCGCCTTCTCTGCATCTTGGGGTTCGTCACCAACATACTCTGACATATATGTGTAAATAAATGAACACTGAAATTCAAGTATTTCTTTTATTTAAATATATATATATATATATATATATACAGCTAGAATTCACTGAAAGTCAAGTATTTCTTATACATTTCTTAAACATATCCACATATATATGGTGTATGGTGACATGGACTAAACATATCCACATATTAATAAAAGGCCATATCGCCCAGCCCTAGCTCTAAGTATAGAACCATGACTCTGTTCTAAGAGATCACAGATCATAAGTTACCGTATTTTCCGCACTATAAGGCGCACCTAAAAACCACAAATTTTCTCAAAAGCTGACAGTGCGCCTTATAACCCGGTGCGCTTTATATATGGATAAATATTAAGATTCATTTTCATAAAGTTTCGGTCTCGCAACTTCGGTAAACAGCCGCCATCTTTTTTCCCGGTAGAACAGGAAGCGCTTCTTCTTCTACGCAAGCAACCGCCAAGGTAAGCACCCGCCCCCATAGAACAGGAAGCGCTTCTTCTTCTACTGTAAGCAACCACCCGCCCGCGTAGAAGAAAAAGCGTGCGGATATTACGTACGTTTCATTTCCTTTGTGTGTTTACATCTGTAAAGACCACAAAATGGCTCCTACTAAACGACAGGGATCCGGTTCATGAAAAGACGCAATCTCTCCATCCGCACACGGATTACTATTTCACAACTGATATTCCTGTGAACCGCACTGTGGATACAACGGGAGCACGTACGGTGAATATTCGCACCACAGGGAATGAGAAGTCATCCTTCACTGTGGTTCTAGCTTGCCATGCTAATGGCCAGAAACTTCCACCCATGGTGATATTCAAAAGGAAGACCTTGCCAAAAGAGACCTTTCCAGCCGGCGTCATCATAAAAGCTAACTCGAAGGGATGGATGAAGAAAAGATGAGCGAGTGGTTAAGGTAAGTTTAAGTTTACGCGAAGAGGCCGGGTGGCTTTTTTCACGCAGCTTCGTCCATGTTGATATACGACTCCATGCGCGCCCACATCACGCTGGTTTTAATATATTATTAAACTTTGACTGACCTATTTGACTGTTTTTTTGACATTCCTTTAGCGCAGTTAGATGCGGCTTACAACACGGGGCGGCTTATAGGTGGACAAAGTTTTGAAATATGCCGTTCATTGAAGGCGCGGCTTATAACCCAGGGCGCCTTATGGTGCGGAAAATACGGTAATTGTGCTCAATTGAATAACTTTGTTACTCAGACAACAATGTGTCCATATTAGTTAAGATTGCTGTTTCTTATTGGGGAAATACATGAATGTATTTTGTTTTCATGTTAGCATTTAAGCAATGAGTCCATCAAAGTGCATTTATCAATCACGGTTTTTGATTCATTTCAATTTGAAACAGTTAAAACTGTGGCGAGTTGAACATTATTAGCGTATATCCTTACATCCCTCGTCATCAAACCTCTTTTCTTTCAACAAAAAATACCACAAAAACATGACATTGACTATTTACCCAAAGATATGTTTTGTAAATACAGCAGAAGTAAATATTACACACACATCATATCAATGCAGCATTAGTGCTGCAGCTCTCATAGCTGAAAAGGTCCAAGAGACCTAATTTAGGCCATTTGGGGCGAGCTTAAAAAGCGGAGTGACTTTAAGGAGTTGAGACAAGACAATTGAAGCAGCAAGTGGATGTTACTATAATAATGTCCCTCTCCACTATCATCTCATTATTTCACAGCAAATGATCTTTCATTTTATTCCAGGGTTCATTTGAGGTGAAAACATGTTTTCCTCCTCCCGTTTGTACTGCGTTTCTACTTCAATACTTGGCAGTGGAGCCTTCAAAGTCGTAGAAGTAGATAGCCTCGTAAAATGAAGGTTGTAAAGTGGTAGATATATAACTCACTACAGCCACCTTCCAATAAGTCACTTTTTACCTTTCTTTGGCTCATTGTGGCTTTTTTATTCCAAAGAAGGACCAATCTCATTCAAGCATGTGAAGATAGAACTTACTGACAGTTCAAATTCAATTTATAACAAACTTAAAAATTTGTCTTATTCCTTTTAGTAGGGTTGAACCATTTTGGGAAAGATCCTAAACGCTATTGTTTTTCCTTAATAGTGCGATTTAATATGCAATCATTTTTGTCAAAGTTTAATCTGTATTACAAACCCCGTTTCCATATGAGTTGGGAAATTGTGTTAGATGTACCGTATTTTCCGCACTATTAGCCGCACCTAAAAACCACAAATTTACTCAAAAGCTGACAGTGCGGCTTATAACCCGGTGCGCTTTATATATGGATTAATATTAAGATTCATTTTCATAAAGTTTAGGTCTCGCAACTACGGTAAACAGCCGCCATCTTTTTTCCCCGTAGAAGAGGAAGCGCTTCTTCTTCTACGCAAGCAACCGCCAAGGTAAGCACCCGCCCCCATAGAACAGGAAGCGCTTCTTCTTCTACTGTAAGCAACCACCCGCCCCCGTAGAAGAAGAAGAAGCGCACGGATATTACGTTTCATTTCCTTTGTGTGTTTACATCTGTAAAGACCACAAAATGGCTCCTACTAAGCGACAGGTTTCCGGTTCATGAAAAGACGCAATCTCTCCATCCGCACACGGACTACTATTTCACAGCAACTGCCTAAAGACTTTCAAGAAAAGCTGGCTACTTTCCGTGCATATTGTAAAAACAAGATAGCTGAAAAAAAGATCCGGCCAGAGAACATTATCAACATGGACGAGGTTCCACTGACTTTTGATATTCCTGTGAACCGCACTGTGGATACAACGGGAGCACGTACGGTGAATATTCGCACCACAGGGAATGAGAAGTCATCCTTCACTGTGGTTCTAGCTTGCCATGCTAATGGCCAGAAACTTCCACCCATGGTGATATTCAAAAGGAAGACCTTGCCAAAAGAGACCTTTCCAGCCGGCGTCATCATAAAAGCTAACTCGAAGGGATGGATGGATGAAGAAAAGATGAGCGAGTGGTTAAGGGAAGTTTACGCGAAGAGGCCGGGTGGCTTTTTTCACGCAGCTCTGTCCATGTTGATATACGACTCCATGCGCGCCCACATCACGCTGGTTTTTAATATATTATTAAAGTTTGACTGACCTATCTGACTGTTTTTTTGACATTCCTTTAGCGCAGTTAGATGCGGCTTATAACACGGGGCGGCTTATAGGTGGACAAAGTTTTGAAATATGCCGTTCATTGAAGGCGCGGCTTATAACCCAGGGCGGCTTATGGTGCGGAAAATACGGTAAATATAAACATAATACAATGATTTGCAAATCCTTTTCAAGCCATATTCAATTGAATGCACGACAAAGACAACATATTTGATGTTCAAACTCATAAACTTTTTTTTTTTTTGCAAATAATAATTAACTTAGAATTTCATGGCTGCAACACGTGCCAAAGTAGTTGGGAAAGGGCATGTTCACCACTGTGTTACATGGCCTTTCCTTTTAACAACACTCAGTAAACGATTGGGAACTGAGGAAACTAATTGTTGAAACTTTGAAAGTGGAATTCTTTCCCATTCTTGTTTTATGTAGAGCTTCAGTCGTTCAACAGTCCGGGGTCTCCGCGGGCGTATTTTACGCTTCATTATGCGCCACACATTTTCGATGGGAGACAGGTCTGGACTGCAGGCGGGCCAGGAAAGTACTCGCACTCTTTTTTTACGAAGCCACGCTGTTGTAACACGTGCTGAATGTGGCTTGGCATTGTCTTGCTGAAATAAGCAGGGGCGTCCATGAAAAAGACGGTGCTTAGATGGCAGCATATGTTGCTCCAAAACCTGTATGTACCTTTCAGCATTAATGGTGCCTTCACAGATGTGCAAGTTACCCATGTCTTGGGCACTAATGCACCCCCATACCATCACACATGCTGCCTTTTACACTTTGTGTCGATAACAGTCTGGATGGTTCACTTCCCCTTTGGTCCGGATGACACGATGTCAAATATTTCCAAAAACAATTTGAAATGTGGACTCGTCAGACCACAGAACACTTTTCCACTTTGCATGAGTCCATCTTAGATGATCTCGGGCCCAGAGAAGCCGGCGGCGTTTCTGGGTGTTGTTGATAAATGGCTTTGGCTTTGCATAGTAGAGCTTTAACTTGCACTTACAGATGTAGCGACCAACTGTATTTAGTGACAGTGGTTTTCTGAAGTGTTCCTGAGCCCATGTGGTGATATCCTTTAGAGATTGATGTGGGTTTTTGATACAGTGCCGTCTGAGGGATGGAAGGTCACGGTCATTCAATGTTGGTTTCCGGCCATGCCGCTTACGTGGAGTGATTTCTCCACATTCTCTGAACCTTTTGATGATATTATGGAGCGTAGATGTTGAAATCCCTCAATTTCTTGCAATTGCACTTTGAGAAACGTTGTTCTTAAACTGTTTGACTATTTGCTCACGCAGTTGTGGACAAAGGGGTGTACCTCGCCCCATCCTTTCTTGTGAAAGACTGAGCAGTTTTTGGGAAGCTGTTTTTATACCCAATCATGGCACCCACCTGTTCCCAATTAGCCTGCACACCTGTGGGATGTTCCAAATAAGTGTTTGATGAGCATTCCTCAACTTTATCAGTATTTATTGCCACCTTTCACAACTTCTTTGTCACGTGTTGCTGCCATCAAATTCTAAAGTTAATGATTATTTGCAAAAAAAATAAAAAAATTTATGAGTTTGAACATCAAATACAGAGGTGGGTAGTAACGCGCTACATTTACTCCGTTACATCTACTTGAGTAACTTTTGGGATAAATTGTACTTCTAAGAGTAGTTTTAATGCAACATACTTTAACTTTTACTTGAGTATATTTATAGAGAAGAAACGCTACTTTTACTCCGCTACTTTTATCTACATTCAGCTCGCTACTCGCTACTCATTTTTATCGATCTGTTAATGCACGCTTTGTTTGTTTTGGTCTGTCAGACAGACCTTCATAGTGCCTGCGTTTCAACAAATACAGTCACTGGTGACGTTCACTCCGTTCCACCAATCAGATGCAGTCACTGGTGACATTGGACCAATCAAACAGAGCCAGGTGGTCACATGACCTGACTTAAACAAGTTGAAAAACTTATTGGGGTGTTACCATTTAGTGGTCAATTGTACGGAATATGTACTGTACTGTGCAATCTACTAATACAAGTTTCAATCAATCAATCAATCAATCAAAAGCGTGAAGGATTTTTTCAACCGTACATCCCGTCAAAAGCCTAAAGACTGACTGCACAGTTCCTGTCTTCACAATAAAAGTGCCGCTCCATCGCGCCTGCGCTTTCAAAATAAGAGTCTCCGAAAGCCAGCGCAAACAAGCTAGCAAGCTACGGAGTTTGCCGCCAATGTATTTCTTGTAAAGTGTCTTAAAACGAATATGGAAGCTGGACAAATAAGATGCCAAAAACCAACCACTTTCATGTGGTATTAGACAGAAAGGAGGAACTTTTTTTCTCCTCCATTTGAAAACATGGACGTTATCATCACTACTGTCTGATTACAATCAATGCAAGTCATCAGAATCAGGTAATACACCAACTTATATTCTTGTCTTCATGAAAGAAAGGAATCTATATGTGTTAAACATGCATGTATATTCATTAAAACACCTTTAACATGTAAACAAAAACGGCAAAATAAATAAATACAAATTATATACTGTATATATCAATGTATGTATATATATATGTGTGTATATATTTATATATGTGTGTATATATATATATATATATATATGTGTGTGTGTATATATATATACACACACACACACATATATATATATATATATATATATATATATATATATATATATATATATATGTATATATATGTGTGCGTGTATATGTTACTCATCAGTTACTCAGTACTTGAGTAGTTTTTTCACAACATACTTTTTACTTTTACTCAAGTAAATATTTGGGTGACTACTCCTTACTTTTACTTGAGTAATAAATCTCTAAAGTAACAGTCCTCTTACTTGAGTGCAATTTCTGGCTATTCTACCCACCTCTGATCAAATATGTTGTCTTTGTAGCATATTCAACTGAATATGGCTTGAAAAGGATTTGCAAATCATTGTATTCCGTTTATATTTACATCTAACACAATTTCCCAACTCATATGGAAACGGGGTTTGTATTATTATTCATATTATTTGGACCTTAGGCCTATACTGTACTGACTTTAAGAGCTACTTTAAGTATTAATATTTTAATTATGTTATGCTTGAAAATGCGTAGTTTTGGTCAAAAAATACCAAGAATATGCTTAAAAAACAAAATAAAAAATGTGTTGAGGGACTCCTCTACTTTTGCCTGCTTGAAGAATATTCCATAATGGACGTGACCAACACTTCTTCCATTCCCCTAACCCAATCTGTTTCTATCTTTCCTTTGTGAAAGAATCTAAGTGGTGAGTCTGGTTAATAAAAATGTATGTCAAACAAGAAATGGAGCTGTAACTATCTGACATGGTGTTCAGAGCATGAACAAATGACAATTGAACATGTGAACAATGTGGCCGCTTTAAACAATTGAACATGTGAACAATGTGGCCGCTTTAAACAATTGAACATGTGAACAATGTGGCCGCTTTAAACAATTGAACATGTGAACAATGTGGCCACTTTAAACAATTGAACATGTGAACAATGTGGCCGCTTTAAACAATTAAACATGTGAACAATGTGGCCGCTTTAAAGATGTCAGGCATGAATTGATCAGAAGTGAGTTTGGACAAAAGCCAGGAAGATCTTCCACACACTTGAGGCCGTGATGAGGTCACAAAGTGCAGCAATCGCCAGAGGTGGGACCAAGTCATTGTTTTGCAAGTCACAAGTAAGTCTCAAGTCTTTGCCCTCAAGTCCGAGTCAAGTCCCGAGTCAAGACAGGCAAGCCCCGAGTCAAGTCCAAAGTCAAGACTGGAAAGTCTCAAGTCAAGTCCTAAGTCCTGCATTTTGAGTTTCGAGTCCTTTCAAGTCCTTTTAACCACAGACTAATATATTAACACAGATTGTGTATGCTTTTCAAATGCTGTATTTATTTATTAAAACAAGTGCATTTGAAATTGCAGGAAAGAAAATTGTGCTGACATTGCACTTTATAATAGCACTATTAACCAGTCATTTTAAACATTAACTCATTCCTTTACAGAACAAACACATTGAAAAATAAAGTGCAAATGTACTTATTTGTACAAAAGTGTTAACATTGAAAAAACATGACATATACGTGAACATAACAAAAAAGTTGTACTTTTTATATGTCAGGGCCCTATGCTGCATTGCATTTGCAAAAGACCAAATTAGCCAAGAGTCTGTCAGTCATTTGTGCACGATGGGGGCGTAGTATGATGCCACCATGGCTGAAAACTCGCTCCACTGGAGCACTGGAGGCAGGCACTGCCAAGACTCTCATGGCCACTCGGAACAGTGAAGGAAGAGTCTTCATGTTCAATGCCCAGAACAAAAGGGGGGAGAGAGTTGTTTTGGGTTGGTGCACTACTTGTAAGTGTATCTTGTGTTTTTTATGTTGATTTAATTAAAAAAAGAAAAAAAAAAGAAAAAATTCTTGTGCGGCCCGATACCAATCGATCCACGGACCAGTACCGGGCCGCGGCCCGGTGGTTGGGGACCACTGAGGTAAACAACCAACAGTATGTCAGAAAGCTAGCTAAAACGGTACACATATTCATAATATAGTATACATTTTAACTGACCTTTATTTTACTATTTTTGTCTTTTTTTTAGGTGGCTAAAATACGCGGTGCTGCTGACCGCCGTCTAACGTTACGTGTGATATATTGACTAACGTAACCCTGCTTAAAAAAAAATCACTGAACAAAAAGTATGAATAAGGTAGTGAACTGCAACAGATTCCCGTGTTTGCAATAACGTTATAACGTTAGCAGTGAGTTTACAGCCTCACTGATTTAACTACACAGCAAATAAAAGTCACGTTACTTAGCCAATAAACGTTATCTTACATTCAAAACTTACCCTTCTTTGTGCAACTTCAAATGCCGGACGAAGTTGGAAGTTGTTGCCTCTCCATCAGTCATTTTGGAACCGCATGTGTTGCATACTGCAAACCGTTTTGTGTTGACCACCTCGTAATTTTTATACCCAAACAAAATTATTTTAGGTATCATTTTTTGTTCACTGGCGTGTGGTTTGGACATGTCTTCTTCGTTGGTTGTCCTGCAATTTGATTGGATGAATGCTGTGTGATGAAAACAAAGTAGATGTAATTTGATTGGCTGTTGTACTGAGAGCACACCAGCTGACACACGCAACGCTGATAGACAAGTACACAATGAAAAATACGGAGCGCTCCAGAATAACTTTTTCATCTTTGGGTTTTGGGGAAAGTAGCAAGTCATGTCAAGTCATGTCAATTCAAAAGGCTCAAGTCCAAGTGAAGTCACAAGTCATTGATGTTAAAGTCTAAGTCGAGTTGCAAGTCTTTTTACATTTTGTCAAGTCCAGTCTAAAGTCATCAAATTCATGACTCGAGTCTGACTCGAGTCCAAGTCATGTGACTCGAGTCCACACCTCTGGCAATCGCACTTCTGGACATGATTTCTTCTTCTCTCCGACTGACCTTCAGGACATCACAAGGATTAAAAGTGAGAGGCATTTTTCTTCCAATCATCAGAGCTGAAAGGTGATCAGACCAAGACCTGGACCAGATCTTCACACCAAGAGTCTTGAGGCTTCGTCACGTTTCCTCACTTTGGTCGTCTCGGCTCAGCTAAACCGTGACGACTTTGTCCCAAGGTGGCTTCTTCCTCGCTGTGGCGGGCGCCAAAGGCTGGCTGTGATTGAACGCCTCCTCGTCTCCAAATGACTTCCTTCCCCGATGAAGATAAAGTGCCACTCTCTCATGCACATTCTAGATGTAAAAGTCCTGTACAGTCGGCCTCAGATAGATTTGAACAGTGTCATCATAATCCATGTTGATGACACTTTCTAACTGTGTTGCAAACATGACAAGCAAAGGGGCGTGTCCTCCATGGAACTGTCATTCTTGCCAGCGACAAATCTAACAAGTAAAGTTACAAGTAGTCTTATCACTGGAGGGTGAGGAATGACTAAACATGCTGACTGCTAAGCTCCAGCTCTTGAACATGAACAGTGGTGGGCTGATCAATACAAATATTGACAGTAACGTTACCAAGAATAGTATTTGTATGTGGCCGATAGTGATTACATTCATTTGTTTTATCCTAATAAAGTCCATCCATCCAACTTTATAAAGAGAAAGTGAACTTTGTGTCACATGATCCAAACGTGAAGCAAATCAAACACACAATTTTGTTACGGCGCACGCGCAGTCTACTTCTCCCTCCTCTGCGGGAGCACTTGGAGGAGCCGTTGACAGCGCGTTCGGACACGCCCCTGCTCGCGTTGAGCGCAGCACGCCCACGCAGCGACAAGCCTGCACACCTGCGACTGATGAGGGCGAGATCAATAAAGGACCAGTGGACCCAAGGATCGTCGCGGGAACTTAGTTTTCTCATGGTGTACCGTAAGCAACAAGCTTTATGCTCGATTCATGTTTCCTCTCCGTGCCTTGATTTGTCCCTTGTCTTCTCCCGTGTTCCCGCAGTACCCTCCGTCGCCTGTAAAGTGAGCTGTGCGTCTCACTTTCGCCTGGATCTCCCTCTGGACTCTGACTGCCTCCTTCGTTCCTAGACCTTTCTCTCGCCCCTGGATTCTGACGCCTCACTCTCGCCCCGGATCATCTGCCTGCCTCTTGGACCCCTTTTGCCTTGCCCTCTTTGGACTTGTCTGCTCCCTCATCCAACAGAACGGTAATACACAACAGCTAACTACACACATAGTCTAACACCACTCACTCTAGGGTTTTGTCACACACTCCATTTCATTAGTTTAGTTTATACTAGTATTGTTTTGTTATTATATATATATATATACTATATATATAATAAATAATTGTATATACTGCCCCCTGGTGTCTGAGCCGTCACCTCCTCTCAGTAAACACAACAAATTTGCCGTTATCAATTAGACCAAAATTCTAAGCCTTTTACAAATTCAAATGGAAGAAAATAAAACATTTAATGACTCAATTAAAGAAACAGTACGACTCGTAAGGATCCAGAAAACATTTTAAACTTTCTTTATGTTTTTTTCATTAAAACCTGGTTAAAACATTTGAGAACGTGTATAAGCACGGTTTAAGCACATTCATCTATACTGCGATAATAATGATTTCAGAATCATTTTCGTATCGTAACTTACCTATTTTTTCTTGTGCTTAGTTATTTTGCACATTGACATCATTTTTCTCACAATATTGCATGAAATGAGAGAGAATAAAGACATCTTTTTTTACATTTAATTGATGTTTTTACACTGCCCTCCTGTGTTGTTGTGCTCATAAATAAAACCATCTTGAAAATGTTAAGTATCAGCATCAACATTGGATCAATGTTTGTAGTAGCGCCCACAACTAAAGTATCCAAACAACAGAAGAATAAATATTTATTACATTTTAATAGAAGTGTAGATACAATTAATAAAGTTGAGATGAATTACGTTTTGATAACACAATACATTGATAAGACAACCAAATTGTATTAATAAATATTAATGCAAACATATTACTGCTTATGTCATTAGTTACAT
Organism: Nerophis lumbriciformis; assembly: GCF_033978685.3. Lineage (NCBI taxonomy): Eukaryota > Metazoa > Chordata > Actinopteri > Syngnathiformes > Syngnathidae > Nerophis > Nerophis lumbriciformis. The sequence continues at coordinate 44,577,758 of NC_084567.2, forward strand.
TAGCAGCCTTTCTAACTCATTTTGAAATATTTTTTATTTTTTTGGAAATACTTCTAATATTGTTTATAGGCCAAATCATATATAGTGACATATATATAAGTATTGCAGGAGGCTGCAATATATCTAGCTATATACTGTAGATCAGGGGTGCTCATTACGTCGATCGCGAGCTACCGGTCGATCTCGGAGGGTGTGTCAGTCGATCACCAGCCAGGCATTAAAAAAATAGTCCTAAAAATGAGCGATCATAAATCTTCACTATGACGTCACTTTCGTCACTTGATTGACATTCACGGCACCCTAGGGTCTTCTGAGATGACGCTGGCTGCTGCCAGCTCATTAAAATGACCGACTGGAAGGCGAGAAACACTTTATTTCAACAGACTCTGGCGCCGTCCCTGTCGTCAAAACCCCAAAGACCGACTGCACAGTTGCACAGTTGTGCTAACAAAACAAGAGTCTCAGAAAGCTGGCGTGCACAAGCTAGCAAGCTACGGAGTTTGCCGACAATGTATTTCTTGTAAAGTGTATACGAAGGAGTATGGAAGCTGGACAAATAAGATGCCAGAAACCAACCACTTTCATGTGGTATTGGACAGAAAGGAGGACTTTTTTTCTCCTCCATTCGAAAATGCGGACGTTATCAGCACCACTGTCTGATTCCAATCAATGCAAGTCATCAGAATCAGGTAATACACCAACTTATATTCTTGTCTTCATGAAAGAAAGGAATCTATATGTGTTAAACATGCTTGTATTATCTTTAACCACCTTTAACTTATTAACAATATTAACTATATGTGTTAAACATGCTTGTATTATCTTTAAACACCTTTAACTTGTTAACAATATGTGTTAAACATGCTTGTATTATCTTTGAACACCTTTAAGTTGTTAACAATATTAACTATATGTATTAAACATTCTTGTATTATCATTAAACACCTTTAACTTGTTAACAATATTAACTATATGTATTAAACATGCTTGTATTATCTTTAAACACCTTTTACTTGTTAACAATATTAACTATATGTATTAAACATGCTTGTATTATCTTTAAACACCTTTTACTTGTTAACAATATTAACTATATGTATTAAACATGCTTGTATTATCATTAAACACCTTTAATTTTTTAACAATATTAACTATAAGTGTTAAACATGCTTGCATTATCATTAAACACCTTTAACTTGTTAACAATATTAACTATATGTATTAAACATTCTTGTATTATCATTAAACACCTTTTATTTTTTAACAATATTAACTATATGTGTTAAACATGCTTGTATTATCATTAAACACCTTTAACTTGTTAACAAAAACATATATTTCATAAATAAGTAAATATAAATGATATATATGAATGAGGTAGATCCCCACGACTTGATCAATTGAAAAGTAGCTCGCCTGCAGAAAAAGTGTGAGCACCCCTGATGTAGATGTTAGGTCACATGGTCCATTCCAAGCCTCTCATACACACCAACTGAACACAACATTACATTTGTGTCATGTCTGTGTGATCATGTTTTGTTTTAGTAATGTTCGGTTTAAAGTTTGGACTCATTGTGCACTCTTGTCACCATAGCAACCATTAGTTTTCACCTGTCACGGCACGCACCTGTTTCACGTTTTGAGTCACGCACCTGCTTTCACTAATCATGTCCATAGTATTTAAGTTCATTCATTTTCTGTTGTTCGTCCTGACGACATCACCACATTTATACTCCTGCACACTCTCCACACCCTGATGACCCTTGCTACTCTTTTTTTCATGCCGGTTCCATGCCAAGTAAGTTTTTGTTTGTTAAGCCACAGTTAGTGTTTTGTTTAATTGTTCATAGTTTCTGCCAATGTGCAAGTTTTGTGTTTAAAGTCTAGTTTTATTCTCCGCCACTGTGCGCGCTTTTTGTTTATTCCTTTTTTGATAGTTTAAAATAAATCATGTACCCACCTTCAAGCCTTGACCAGTCCAGTTCATTTGCACCACGGGAGAACAAACCAAGCCAAAGTCCAAGTCTTGACAATTTGTACACACAATGTCCTTGTTGTTTGTAAAGTGGACTCAAATCAATTATTCCCTTATATTTTTGGATGCTTTGTTGCAGTACAAAAGTTATTTACTGAACATTGACTGTGAAAAGAATTGAATGGGAGAGAAATGTCCGGAAGTCATTTGCACTTCACACAGACTTTCAGTATCCCATGGCTGCTTCTCTTGCCAGCGAGCATCTTTGCTGCTAAAAATATCCTCTTTCATTGCTCCCTTGTGTCTCTGAGGCTGAATCACGTTGGAGCTTTTGGCTTTTCTTCACGTCACGCGGCAAAATAAAAGTTTGCTAACTAACTAAGGCTTGGTAGCATTTCAGTGCAACTTCTGTTCATGGACATGTGGACTTTTTGTGCATCTTCCATTTGTAATATTAGCACATTTAAAGGTTGTTCTACAGTGGCGTTACAAAGATGCATGCCAAATACACTTCTTTGTAAAAGAGGAGTGTGTTCCGCCTTGAAATAAACTATATTTGCATGTTAAGTGTTGAAAATGAAAGGGTTATTTAGCTATAAAACAATTATAACAGTATAACTGACAGTATACTTCATCATTATGTTATGCAAGCTAGAGATTATCATTTAAGTGAATTCATTTTTAAAAATGAAAGGTTTTTCTGTTGGGAACCTTTTTGGACTGCGATCCCAATACCCTTTTTTGGCCTCAGATCCAAGCCAATTTCAAGTCTCAATCTGATACTTTGACAATAGATTACGCAACTGATAGTGTTCTGTAGCAAGTGGCTAATGTAAACAACACAGTGACATATTTCTATAAAGTTTACCTTTATACATTTAGAATTTGCTATTATTGTTTTGAATCCGATGATGGTATTGAATACAGTATTTGTGATGAAATAAATTGGCTAGTGCACAATAACTCATACTTGCCAACAGGGCCGGCCCGTGGCATAGGCCGTATAGGCAAATGCTAAGGGCGCCGTCCATCAGGGGGCGCCATGCCAGTGCCACAAATGTTGGAGAAAAAAGTTGTTACTATTATTTCTAAATACAAAAAATAATCCCACGTTAATTACAATGCAAAGTAAAGCCTATTTAATAGAAATATTATTTGTTACAACATTACGCCCCCCCTCCTCCCCCCGCACGGTGCGCCCCCTCCCTTCCCGTATCATGACTCTTTTTGGACGTCACCACATCAAAAAATCAACACAAGATGTCAAAACGGCCAAAACTGTCAGGTGCCCAGGGAAGAAAAAAGAGAAAAGAAGAGCAGGAGAAACGAGAAAAGACAGAGGTAGCAGGTAGGTAACGTTAGCCTACATGAAATTATTTGTCTGTTACAGAATGTGATAGTAACCTGGCTTTTTAGCATTAAGCTAATGTTACATGATTCGGCAATTGCTAATCAATAAATAGCTAGTTCTGTTTTAACGTCGGGTTAATATTGTGGAGGGGGCTAAATTGTTATGGAAAATAATAATGTAACGTTAGGTAATTACAGTACTCCCACCTTACATTCCTCAGGGACATTTGTATTAGATCTTTTAAGCAGGTGTTTTTTGTTTACATTGTTATTGCCTTCTGGTTAGCTAATGTTTGCCCTGCAGGTAATAGTCACTTTTCCACCCCTTTATATATTAGGTATAGTTGTAAGTAAAAAAAAAGGTCAAAGACAAAGCTATTCGGGTTCTTGTGAGTATATACACTTCACTGCCGATGTGGGGGGGCGCCACCTAAAATCTTGCCTAGGGCGCCAGATTGGTTAGGGCCGGGCCTGATTGCCAACCTTGAGACCTCCGATTTCGGGGGGCGGGGCGGGGGCGTGGTTGGGGGCGTGGCTAAGAGGGGAGGAGTATATTTACAGCTAAAATTCACCAAGTCAAGTATTTCATATATATATATATATATATATATATATATATATATATATATATATAATATGTATATATATATATATATATATATATATACATATATATATATTTATACATATATATATCTGTATATATATATATATATATATATATATATATATATATTAAAATAAATATATATATATACATACATGATAAAATAAATAAATAAATATATATGTATATATATAGCTAGAATTAACTGAAAGTGAAGTATTTTCTATTATTTACATATATATATATATATATATATATATATATATATATATATATATATATATACATATATACATCAAGAGGGACAGAGGCAGCGCACAGTGCATGAGGATCACATGTTACCATGGCGAGAAAACATGGAGAGACTGGAATGTAATAGAGTGATCTATGTTTGTCTGTTGCCATCTCCTGGTGAATGTTGGCTATAGCGTACTGGGGTTACTTTTTGGTTGGCCAACGATTTACGTGGTGTTGCGCACCTGACGTCAAGTGTCTGTTCTGAAGTCTACAGTAAAGAGACGTACTTCATCCCCTCGCCTGTTTATTGCCTCCAACTCAATATATTACAACAACATTGCTCCATGCAGACCCTCCAGGTCCGCATGGAGCTGGAGGGGGCGTGGCCTCCAGGTCCGCCTGAATTTCGGGAGATTTTCGGGAGAAAATGTGTCCCGGGAGGTTTTCGGGAGAGGCGCTGAATTTCGGGAGTCTCCCGGAAAATCCGGGAGGGTTGGCAAGTATGCAATAACTAAACCACAGCAAAACTACTATTGGCTCCCATTTGAAGCTGACCTGTCAGGCAAAAGCAACTTTTGTCACATATTGCCACCTGCTGTTGTGCATTTGGGATCTGTGTAAGTCCTGGAAATGTGACATCACATCACAGAGGCTTGCAGAGATATTTATAAAACAATCTTGCCTTCCTTCATCCGTTTGGAATGTGCACAATTGGTGATGTCACCAATTGGAAACATCGTCAGTGAATGATCTATATATGGTATAAATCTACCCAGACTGCCTTGCGCGCGTCCAACATTTTGAGTTTATGCACGCGAATCTGTAGTTTAGACAACAAAATGGCCAAGATTCGACTCACAGAACAAAAATGCTGTTATTGGTTGTATTATCCAACACCAGACAAACCTACAGCCTTATCTGAAGAAGATGGCCGGGACAACTTTTTTGTTTTGCAGATATGTGCCTTTAGCTGTGAAGAAGTCGCTTCGGATGTGTGCAAAAAGTCTGCTTCATCCACAAACTTTCACAAAAAGATAGACTTTCTGAAAAAACTACTTTTAATCGAGGGTTCGTCGATTACTACTTATGGCAATGAAGGAAACAATGAAATGATAATTAATAACAGTAGGTTACAAAAGTCTGAGTGATGCATTAGCAATGTTAGCTCGATTTGTTGTGGAGCTAGCTTAGCCTTCTAATGTGAGACAATAGCATCACCGTTCTTCGGCAAAACAAATAACGATTTTCCTAAAAACTATTTTAGTTGGATTAATGCCAAGTGTGTATGGCAATTGATGAGTGAATTATATAATCCGTTACTACGCTTGCGATGTAGCTCGTAGAGAACCTTATAGTCTGGAGCCTGTTGTTTACAACTCCAACAGAAGAGTTAATTACATGATATAGAAAATAAAAGCCTCTTATTGTCAATATGGACATGTATACATCCAGGATCTAGCATTAGAAAGCTAGACTGGGTAGAAGTTTAACCTTAGCTAGCATGTATAGTTCCAGATTTGTACGTCAGCCAGGTTTCCTTTTCTCGCTTTGGTCTGCCCGCATCAAGACCTCCTTCCTTGGTGCGGACAACAAAACATGGAGAGCTGCTGATCTCCTTTTTTCATCTAGGATGTTGTGTTGGGGTGAAAGTCACTCGCCCTGCTTCACACTGTGGATAGACAACTCGCTCACAAATACGAGCCAGTGTTCTGGTAAGACATGCACTCTCTTGGAATTCTCAAAATGCCTGCACATGTGTAACAAGGAATATAGAAATATAAAATTGTCTCCCTGGGCTGGCATCCCTTTTTTTTAACAAATATTTCATAAAGTGCAATCTTTAGCATTTAAACACTTGGTAAAGATGGACTGGGCTCTGCAGCTCATTGGTTGATTGCCGATCAGTTCAAAAAGGCAAATATCCACTCCCGATAAATCTTTACTTTTTTAAGTATCCCCAGTCACAATCCCCACAATATTTATTGTAGATAAGTGATTTATTACCTTGAGATGAAGTCTATGAAATGTCTGTAATCCAGGTTGGTGCATAATATTCAATTAGCAGTGGAATGTCAAGGGTACCCGCTTTGCCAAATTAAATATTCTTAATTGATTGAAGAGCTTAACCTTTGAGAAACTGTGAAAAAAAGCCCCTTGACTCAAGGTGAATACTATTTGCCTCATAATCACTCAAATTGGGTCGCACATATTCATTTATGGGACCACTACAAGTAGATTTGGTGCTACTTGTTTGTCCTCACTTATAAACAAATGATAACGCAGCTGGTCTGCCAGAGTATAAAAAGACCAAGCAGGTGTGATCTGTGTTGCCAAACTTGCAACTTTAATCAGACCTCTTTGGACCTTTTCTAAAAAAGCCACTAAAATGTGAGGCCTGTTGACATAACTGGGGTGCAAAGTCTCCAGATGTTGTCTTCATTTCTTTGGCTCTGAGTTCATCAATCAATCAATCAATGTTTATTTATATAGCCCTAAATCACAAGTGTCTCAAAGGGCTGCACAAGCCACAACAACATCCTCGGTACAAAGCCCACATACGGGCAAGGAAAAACTCACCCCAGTGGGACGTTGATGTGAATGACTATGAGAAACCTTGGAGAGGACCGCATATGTGGGTAACCCCCCCCCCTCTAGGGGAGACCGAAAGCAATGGATGTCGAGTGGGTCTGACATAATATTGTGAGAGTCCAGTCCATAGTGGATCCAACATAATAGTAAGAGTCCAGTCCATAGTGGGGCCAGCAGGACACCATCCCGAGCGGAGACGGGTCAGCAGCGCAGTTATTAGCATAAAACACACCTGTCCACCCTCCTCCTTCCCGACCATACTCACAGTCAATGAATGGCGATCTATTCTTCATCAAATTTCATTTTTACAATTATCGTCTCTTGTTTTATTTTCCACTGACGGATCCTCCTCAACTTCTTCGACTGGGTTGAACTTAGTTTGAACATGGCTGCCACCTAACAGCCATGAAATTCTAAGTTAATGATTATTTGCAAAAAAGAAATAAAGTTTATGAGTTTGAACATCAAATATGTTGTCTTTGTAGCATATTCGACTGAATATGGCTTGAAAATGATTTGCAAATCATTGTATTCCGTTTATATTTGCATCTAACACAATTTCCCAACTCATATGGAAACGGGGTTTGTATAACCCATTTACTATTTACCATTTTCAAATTGAAAGTGTTATCTTTTTCATAGATTTCAAAGACATTGAGGATAGAAAGAATATATTTTGTTTATCCCACAATGGGGAAATGATGTGGTTGCAGAGCACATACATAAAGTCCACCAAAAATGAATAGAGTAAGACCTAGAGATCAATCGATTATTGGCACCAATATTTGGCATTTAGAAGTCAATCGGTATCGGCCTTTTTTTTCCAACTACAACAGAACGACATCAGCAGGTACAATACTTTCCATATATGTCCAGTTCCTCCTTTTTTTCTGAGTTTTCCCTATTCCATTGTTTTTTTTTTGGTTTTCGCTACTGCAGCAATGAAGCCTTCATCCACAACATTTAGAGCAGAGGACACCAACCTTTTAAAGCACAAGATTTCTGGACTCAGCCAACAACCAAAGCAAGATCTACCAATACGTCAACTATTTATATATATATATATATATATATATATATATATATATATATATATATATATATATATATATATATATATATATATATATATATATATATATATGTATATATATATATATATATATATATATATATATATATATACAGTGTATACAGTGTATTAGGGGCGATGGACGGCTGAGTACCGCTTATACAGCAGCAGCCGGCCTCCGTAGCTTCTACTCCCTCCCTTCTGTTGCAAGTTTTGTTGATTCTATGTAACTTGTTTATGTGTGCTATGGCTAAGAGTTTTTTTCCAAAGTCCAGCCTTTGACTGAATATCTTTTTACTCCCCCCCCCGCCTTCCCAACGTGTACCTGTTTCTCACCTTTTTTGTTAGGGGCGCCGGAAGTTGGCAGACCCGTCAGCGATTCTTTTTCTGTCTCCCTGTAATGTTTGTCTGATCTTGAATGGGATTGTGCTGAAAATCTCAATTTCCCCTCGGGAATTAATAAAGTACTTCTGATTCTGATTCTGATATGTAACCATTTTTTGTTTTTTTTAAAGACAAAGCTTTGTGGTTTTATTACTGATAGTAACATTTAGTTGTTTTCTCATTGTGCTTCTTGCTCTTTTCCCAATTTGTTCAAGAGCTATATATGGTCAATGACAAAGGAATCACGGCCACAGATGTCCCATGTGCTGCACTTTGAGCACCCCTGCTGTAGAAGCTGTTTATGGCTACTATAGTCCTAGAGCTGTACTATATTTGTCCATCCTATGGTCCTTTTTTGAGTCAAGGCACATTTTGTGCGTTGAAAAAATGCGGAGGCACACCACCAGCAGAAATCATTAAAAAACTAAACTCAGTTAACAGTAAAAAGTCGTTGTCCCAATTGTTGGATATGACTTTAAAGCATAACCAAGCATGCATCACTATAGCTCTTGTCTCAAAGTAGGTGTACTGTCACCACCTGTCACATCACACCCTGACTTATTTGGACTTTTTTGCTGTTTTCTTGTGTGTAGTGTTTTACTTCTTGTCTTGCGCTCCTATTTTGGTGGCTTTTTCTCTTTTTTTGGTATTTTCCTGTAGCAGCTTCATGTCTTTCTTTGAGCGATATTTCCCGCATCTACTTTGTTTTAGCAATCAAGAATATTTCAGTTGTTTTTATCCTTCTTTGTGGGGACATTGTTGATTGTCACATCATGTTCAGATGTACTTTGTCTTTGCTCCATAGTAAGTCTTTGCTGTCGTCCAGCATTCTGTTTTTGTTTACTTTGTAGCCAGTTCAGTTTCAGTTTCGTTCTGCATAGCCTTCCCTAAGCTTCAATGCCTTTTCCTAGGGGCACTCACCTTTTGTCTATTTTTGGTTTAAGCATTAGACACAATTTTACCTGCACACTGCCTCCCGCTGTTTCCGACATCTACAAAGCAATTAGCACCGACTGCCACCTACACCCTACACCCTACACCCTCCCTTCCACATAATACCTCTTCGGATTGTAAATAATCAAATGTAAATAATCAAATGTAGACACTTTTTCTTATACTTTCTGATCCCTCTCTCTATGTCGACTACTTGCTGTACATATCCTACCAAGTCAGTCCACCACTGTTTCAATGTCCATTTCTCTGATGATGCAATTGTTGATGCTGATTGTTGATGACTGAAGTGTTGATACCAACCAAAGCTAACCCCCCCACACCCCGGATTGTAAATAATGTAAATAATTCAATGTATATACTCTGATGATTATCTTGTGTGATGACTGTATTATGATGTTAGTATATATCTGTATCATGAATCAACCCCGACTTAAACAAGTTAAAAAACTTATTGGGGTGTTACCATTTAGTGGTCAATTGTACGGAATATGTACTGTACTGTGCAATCTACTAATAAAAGTTTCAATCAATCAATCAATCTACTGATATGGTAGAGTATTACACGGTTACTCTGCTTTGCTCTAGACAGCACAGACACTCAACAACAACACATCATTTGCAGACTACAATTACTGGTTTGCAAAAAAATATTTTTCAGCCAAATACCGTATTTTTTAGAGTATAAGTCGCTCCGGAGTATAAGTCGCACCGGCCGAAAATGCATAATAAAGAAGGAAAAAAACATATATAAGTCGCACTGGAGTATAAGTCTGAGTGTATAGTCTCAGACTTATGATATATTAAATATAGAGTGTAACATGAATAGAGTATAACATTGAGTGTAACATGAATAGAGTGTAACATGAATAGAGTGTAACATGAATAGAGTGTAACAGGTGCAGTAAAGTGCTGATGAATAATGTTGGCCAGAATAATAAAAGTACACTCATGATTTAGGATGCTTTGTGACTCAGTGAAGGTACAGATATGATATTTTGATGGTTAAAATGAAGAACAAAGATGTAAATATTCCTGCTCCACAGGATGTAGTCAATCAAAGGTTGCAGCAGATGCATCAACATAAAGCTGCAGGCTGTAGTTTGCCATCCCAACAAATACAAGTGAGCTGCAAGAAGCGAGTAGACTTGCATCAAATATTTGAAGTGGGCAGAATGCATTTCCTAAAGTGCAGTTTTCCCCTCATGTTGAAAGGCCTCAGCAGGGGGCAGATTATCAGATTATGCCTTGGAACTTCATCATATTATAGTGAAACAGATCTATAGTTCAATAAATCAAGCCAATGTTTCAGCTACTTAACAGTTCCACAACAACACAACTGAGCTACATGATCCACTACATCGTTTAGTGAGCGTTCTTCACTCTGAGGACATCTGATCAGTCAAATTGGTTGAAGTCAGTCATCCATTAATCAGGATCTTGTTCATGACATTATTAGTACACAAGCCATAGCTAATGTCAGCAAATTGCTATCTCAGTGACACGTAGCATATTTTCTAAACTATAAAGTTCACCGGTAGATAAGCTGCACCATTTGAAAAAAACAAAAACATTTTTCATATATTAACCGCACCGGACTATAATCCCTAGATTTTGTAAATGTTTATATACATACCTTAATTGTTTCCAAACAGTGTCTGTAACACGGCAGTAAAACGGCTGATCAAACAAAACAGAAGTCATGGTCATGGACCCACTAGCTTCACAAGCTCGCTCTCCAGTCAGTTAAACAGACTCAATAACTCCACGGTGCGTTTTGGTGAATTTACTGAGTATTTTGTGAAACTGAAACAATATGTCATTGTAAGTTAATAATTCTAACACAGACACTTGTAAACAACATATTAGCTAATGCTAACGACGCTAGCTTCATTACATTACAATAGAACATACAGATTGCATAAAAACACTCCTACAGACATCACACAATGGACGATTTAGTAAGTATGAATAGTTGTAGTTATATTGTAAAACTTACAAACGTTGCTTGGGGTGATGAACGGGGAATCCATACGAGTAGAAATGCTACGGACGACTAGAAGACTGTACTTGTGGTTCAAAGCACGAAACAGAAGGAAATACTGCAGGGTGTAGGCAAGAAGTGCCCATTAGGTCAATAGCGAGCTACCGGTCGATCACGGAGGGTGTGTCAGTCGATCGCCCGCCAGGCATTAAAAAATAATAGACCTAAAAATGAGCAATCATCAATCTTCACTATGACATCACTGTTACTTGAGTGACATTCACAGCACCCGAGGGTCTAGTGAGATGATGCTGCCAGATCCTTGTTAAGAACAAATCGACCAGGAGGAAGGCGAGAAACACTTTTTATTACAACAGACTCTCACGTCGTACCTGCTGTCAAAACTCTGAAGAGCGACTGCACAGTTCCTGTCTTCACAATAAAAGTGTCGCCCCAGAAAGCCAGATTGCCGCCAATGTATTTCTTGTAAAGTGTATAAAAAGGAGTATGGAAGCTGGACAAACAAAAAGCAAGCACTTTCAAGTTGGTATTGGACAGAAAGGAGGACTTTTATTCTCCTCCACAATGTAAATTGTGGAGGAGAATAAACGACACAACTGCTTTCTGTTCAGGAGAGAGCACACAGAAGATAATACAAATAATAACAGAAGAAATGAAAAAGATGGTTTGACAAAAACAGACTATCTTTGAATCTCAGTAAAACTAAAATAATGCTATTTGGTAATAGTAGAAAAGAGCATCATACACAAATACAAATAGACGGAGTAGACATTGAAAGGGTAAAAGAAACTAGATTTTTGGGAGTATTAATAGATGATCAAATGAACTGGAAATCTCATATACAAAACATACAACATAAGGTGGCAAAAAACATTTCAATAATGAATAAAGCAAAATATGTCCTGGGCCAAAAATCACTACATATTCTCTACTGCTCGCTAGTGTTACCATATCTGAGTTATTGTGCAGAAATATGGGGAAATAACTACAAATGTGCGCTACATTCGCTAACCGTGTTACAAAAAAGATCAGTTAGAATAATACATAATGTTGGATATAGAGAACATACAAACACTTTATTTATTGAGTCAAAAATATTAAAGTTCGGTGATTTGGTCAAATTGCAAACAGCTAAAATGATGTACAAAGCAAACTATAACCTGCTACCAAAGAATGTACAACAATTCTTCTCAACTAACGAGGAGAAATATAACCTTAGAGGAAAAAATCATTTAAAACATTTATATGCACGTACAACACTTTTGTATGGAATGGATTAAGTAAAAAAGTAAAAAATTGTACTGATATGATCCAGTTTAAGAGGTTGTTCAAAATAATAGTGCTTACAGAGTACAAAGAAGAAGAATTATGAGAAATACTTTCAACCTTATTGAAAATATGATATTCTTCATCTCAGTATGTTAATAATGACTGAATTAATTAATTAATTACATATTACAAAACTGTTGTATACTAATTCATAGATGTTGTTTTATTATATAAAAAGGTCAGTAAATGATTCTATATATTTGTAAATGCTTTGAAGTGGGAAAGGGGTAGGATTAAATAAGCTTTGCTTCTTCCTACTCCTTTTCGGGCATGATGTAAAATGAAATTATATGAAATTGTGTGATGTATTATGATGTAAGTGTGTTCATGTTCCAAATAAACTAAAGAAAGAAAGAAATTCCAAAAGGTGGAAGTTATCATAACTACTGTGAATCTTGTCTGATTGCAATCAATACAGAATCAAGTCATACACCAACTTATATTCTTGTCTTCAGGAATGTACAGCATATGTGTTTAACATACTTGTATTTTCAATATGTATTCTGATTGTCCCCGGTTCATGCTAGGCTAATAAACACTTCTACTGGGATCGAATCCTGACCAGAGATGTGTCAGAACGACATGTCCATTTATGTTTGAAATTTGTTATTTTGTCCTCAGAAAATTAATCATTGAACATGTTTTTCACATGTTTTAGTACAGAACATGCATCAAATTAAATTAAAGTTTAATTAAAAAAAGAATACAAATTGTTTCACACAAATAAACAAGTGTGACATTTCTTTGTAATGAGGTTGGGGGATAAGGGGAAGGAAACAAATGCTACCTCAATGATAAGAATAATATGCCAAATGTGTCTGGTTGACCCCTGTGGCACACCGTCTTAGAGCTAGGCTAGTAAACAGTCTTACTAGATCAACTCCTCTGCTTGATGTACTTAATTGTTGCTACCTCAGCAAACAACAGTAAATACCTGCTAGCTTTTCCAAAGTGTTTTGTTTACATCTTCTTTCCTTCAAGTTTATAGATTGCAATGCTTTGAAGTTGTTACTTCCACTATTTGCTCATAATTAATGCAGGCACCGCCTGTTTTGTGTGACTATTTTGTGTGTCTTCAGGCCAAGACTCAACTGTCGACCTGAACCCTGAGGTGCAGGTCGAAAGTTGAGTCTTGGCCTGAAGAGTTTGCCCGTTATGCTGTGCCATGAGTTGGCTTCGTGGTTGTTGATGCACTGATTCATATATGAATCAGTGCATTCATCATTCGATCAGTATGTGTGGGTTTTCGGTAAACCCCAACTAGAGGCCAGACACACTGATCAATTCTTACTTGTTGACTCACACCACCCACTGGAACACAAACTATCAGAATCCTACAAATCAGATCTGATCACGTTCCTACCAGCCCACAAGCCAAAGAAAAAGAGCATAAGCATTTGAGGGAAGTCCTCAAAACCTGTGGTTAGCCCAACTCGTTGTTTGTGAAAAGTGCATCCAGTTCTCCAACAAACAAGAACAGAGTGAATGAGGAGGAAAAAGGTGACAGACATAAACATATTGTCATTCCATATGCATCAGTTCTATCTGAGGAACTCAGAAGAATTTTTAACCAACACAACATCTCAGGACACTTGAAACCAGGACACACCCTGAGACAGAGACTGGTGGATCCTGAAGACCACAAAAACAATCTGATGAATGCTATCCAGTGTAATGATGAACACTGATTCATATATTGATGAAACAAAACAACCACTAAGTCGATGCTTGGCACAGCATAGGCGGGCCAACTCTTCAGGTCTAGACTCGGCTGTCGACCTGCACCTCAGGGAGAACAGCTCTCCTTTGAGAAGTAAATGCACACATTCTGGACAGGGAGGACATATGGTACTAAAGAGGATTGAGGGAAGCCCTCTAATCAAAGTTGAAAAACTATTTTGGGCTGACAGTGGTCGATCCACAGCAATCGTTCTGCCACAGAATACCTCAATGCTAACGAGAGGAAATTCCACTTCAAGAACTGTCGTTGGCTTTGACAGTAGGATTGCTCGTTTGCATCTCAACAGTTGTTTTTCTCACTATGATAGGGCGGAACCATCCTTGCCCAGGCACACCCTCCTGGTGTTGGAGTATAAATATTTGGGGTTTTGTCACAAGCCGCTACATCAGATCTGACCAATCTAAGTCTAAGACTAGATGTGACCAATCTAAGTCTAAGACTAGATGTGACCAATCTAAGTCTAAGACTAGATGTGACCAATCTAAGTCTAAGACTAGATGTGACCAATCTAAGTCTAAGACTAGATGTGACCAATCTAAATCAAAGACTAGATGTGACCAATCTAAGTCTAAGACTAGATGTAACAATCTAAGTCTATGACTAGATGTGACCAATCTAAGTCTAAGACTAGATCTAAGTCTATGATTATGAAGTGATGAAGCCAACTCAGATGAGAAGTGAAACATCTTCTAAGGCCATGTCGACAATAAGCCGGATAACCCCTTAAACCAATAATTATTTGCCTAAGTCCCGTTTCAGCCACAGTAAACTATTGTTTAAGGTCCCCCTCCTTGGATAATTTTTTACACAAGTGCGCCGTGTATTTCTTGAATCTCTTAGCTTTGTATGGACTCATTGATCGTTTACAAACTGAGTTCGTAAAGGAAGTGAAGTCAGAAAGACAGCGCCCCACACAGGAAGTGACGTCAGAAAGAACGCGCCACAGCCAGCTTCATAATAATCGGAGATAACCACTGGAAAGATGGAGGCGAGTCATCCAGACACGCCCATGTTTCTCCTTCTTCTACATGTGCTTGTGGGAATCACACATAAATACCTTAAGTGAAGGAAACGCACGATTGCAGCAATTTGGGATACAACACTTCTCAGACGGCAAGAGAACTTTCGAATGTCCAGGTCAGCTGTGATTCTACTTACTGAAAAACTTTGTCCCTTCCTCCCGTGGATGTGAAAACAAAGGTAGCGTGTGCTTTGTATCACGTGGCCGTCGAGGGAAGACTACGGAAAACAGCGAATGCATTTGGACTGGCAAAGCAGACTGTATCAGTTATTGTCCGCCATGTATGTTGCGGACTCAACGTCTAGGTCCAGAGTATATAAAGTCAGCAAAAAGGAATGGACAATGAAGGTGAAGGCAAAAGAGTGAGGAGTGTCCTGACCGGATATCTACATCCCTAGATTGGATGATGTAAAATGTTCTTTATCACATTGTTAACGTGTCTAATAAAGATTTGATTAATGTATGATGTCTCATGTGTGATTCACTACAATAGTCACACTGGATTCCAGTTGATTGAAATACCACAACACTGGATATTGTTCAGGTAAGTTACATTTAAGAACTTGGACACACTGAAGGTGACAATGACGTGCGCATGCGTAATAGGTGGCGTTGTGCCGGTGGACGGAGGGGATCTTAGACGACCATTGTGTGTGTGTGGACAAGGATAAAGTTAGGTGGGATTTACCCTGGATAACCTTAGTGTAGGAGGGGCCTAAGACAAACCAAACAGTCCAGTTGTGATGATTGAATGCCCAGAGAATACAAAGACCTGATGAATGAGAACAAAATAATCAGAATCAGAATCAGTATCAGAACAATTAGTATGACCTATTCTGTGTTATATGTTGCATGATTGGACCAAGAACAATTCCTAGTTTGTGAACTTGTTCTCAAACAATGGCAATAAAAGTATTCTGATTCTGATTCTGATTCTTTTGTTCTCATTCATCAGGTCTTTGTAGTCTCAGGGCATTCAACTACAAAGACCTGATGAATGAGAACATAGACATGTTCATTTAGTACAACTAACATAGTGAATAATTACACTAAGTCCAAGCAGGGTAAAGATTTAGACAAGCACATCATCTGATAGATTCATCTTAAATCAATAAACATTGATTGATTGATTGATAAATCAATCAAGCGAGAAAAGCCGTATCACTTTTCTAATGTCTTCTTCCTTTTCCTTTCAATGAACCATCTAGGAGGGTCATTCTCCACAAGAGCAGCCCTTATCTCACCCTAGGGCCCATCAGGCCCTTGAGGGATCACATGACTGATCTACTACCCAATCAGGAGCCCCCACTGCCCAAATAACACTGGCCACGCCCATACACGCAATCAAATATTTGTGTGTGTGTGCGTGCATGCGTGCGTGTGTGTGTGTGTGTGTGTGTGATCAATAACAAATCTCTAGTGTGGGAGTCCAGGATGTTTTATGTATCACATGTAAGGTCAGAGGTCACTCCTCCAATATGTGCGTCTGATCATTTCAGCAACACACTTTTATCATGGTTGAAAATACTTTTGCTGGATTATATTGATTATACAAACACCGTTTCCATATGAGTTGGGAAATTGTGTTAGATGTAAATATAAACGGAATACAATGATTTGCAAATCCCTTTCAAGCCATATTCAGTTGAATATGCTACAAAGACAACATATTTGATGTTCAAACTCATAAACTTTTTTTTTTTTTTTTTTCAAATATTAATTAACTTTAGAATTTGATGCCAGCAACACGTGACAAAAAAGTTGGGAAAGGTGGCAATAAATACTGATAAAGTTGAGGAATGCTCATCAAACACTTATTTGGAACATCCCACAGGTGTGCAGGCTAATTGGGAACAGGTGGGTGCCATGATTGGGTATAAAAACAGCTTACCAAAAAATGCTCAGTCTTTCACAAGAAAGGATGGGGCGAGGTACACCCCTTTGTCCACAACTGCGTGAGCAAATAGTCAAACAGTTTAAGAACAACGTTTCTCAAAGTGACATTGCAAGAAATGTAGGGATTTCAACATCTACGCTCCATAATATCATCAAAAGGTTCAGAGAATGTGGAGAAATCACTCCACGTAAGCGGCATGGCCGGAAACCAACATTGAATGAGCGTGACCTTCCATTCCTCAGACGGCACTGTATCAAAAACCGACATCAATCTCTAAAGGATATCACCACATGGGCTCAGGAACACTTCAGAAAACCACTGTCACTAAATACAGTTGGTCGCTACATCTGTAAGTGCAAGTTAAAACTCTACTATGCAAAGTGAAAGCCATTTATCAACAACACCCAGAAACGCCGCCGGCTTCTCTGGGCCCGAGATCATCTAAGATGGACTCATGCAAAGTGGAAAAGTGTTCTGTGGTCTGACGAGTCCACATTTCAAATTGTTTTTGGAAATATTTGTCATCCGGACCAAAGGGGAAGCGAACCATCCAGACTGTTATCGACGCAAAGTGTAAAAGGCAGCATGTGTGATGGTATGGGGGTGCATTAGTGCCCAAGACATGGGTAACTTACACATCTGTGAAGGCACCATTAATGCTGAAAGGTACATACAGGTTTTGGAACAACATATGCTGCCATCCAAGCACCGTCTTTTTCATGGACGCCCCTGCTTATTTCAGCAAGACAATGCCAAGCCACATTCAGCACGTGTTACAACAGCGTGGCTTTGTAAAAAAAGAGTGCGGGTACTTTCCTGGCCCGCCTGCAGTCCAGACCTGTCTCCCATCGAAAATGTGTGGCGCATCATGAAGCGTAAAATACGCCAGCGGAGACCCCGGACTGTTGAACGACTGAAGCTCTACATAAAACAAGAATGGGAAAGAATTCCACTTTCAAAGCTTCAACAATTAGTTTCCTCAGTTCCCAATCGTTTATTGAGTGTTGTTAAAAGAAAAGGTGATGTAACACAGTGGTGAACATGCCCTTTCCCAACTACTTTGGCACGTGTTGCAGCCATGAAATTCTAAGTTAATGATTATTTGCAAAAAAAAAAAATGTTTATCAGTTTGAACATCAAATATGTTGTCTTTGTAGCATATTTAACTGAATATGGCTTGAAAATGATTTGCATTGTACTAACACAATTTCCCAACTCATATGGAAACGGGGTTTGTACAACAATTGAATGTGGAGCTCATAATCACGTTAGGTTGTCAAGTTATTTCTTATCAAATTGTCACCCCAAGAATCAAACTCAATTAATGGATGACTTATTTGGCCTACTATGTAGATTTGTTATGGTGATACTGCATGTTGATGACAAGTGTTACACAAATTGAGAGCTAACTTCATCAAAGTACTGTAGCAGCCTGATAAGGCTGCTGCTAAAGTACATCCATAGGGATGTAATCGTCTGAAAATGTCATGTCAGCATTATTGTGACTAAAATGATCACATTAATATCACGCTATTATTAACTGCACTCAAAAAGTACTAATACACACACCAACATCATTGAATCATTTCCTTGGCAGAAGAACCATTAAATATTGTTCTGTCTTCTTAAGAAACATTTTATTGTTACTGAAGTGTTGAAATATGTTGATCTTCTTCTCTTTTATTTTGTAAAGGTTTTACAGTGTTTTTTTATGATAAAGGCAAAACAGGTGTTGTTTCTAAAGGATAGTCTTGTATTGGTGTTAGCATCTAAGCTAGCTAGTGATTAGCATACTAGCTGCTTCTCCACAAAATGAGCAGAATCACCTTTACTTTTTCAAAGTGCTGCAATTTAAGATAACGAATATTTCAAACTATAATGCTAACTATCAGGATATTGACCACGGTGTATGATTGTCATGATCATTGGTGCAGCTGTACTGTCAGAGCGTTAACAATACAATACTCCTCTAGGTTACTAATCACCGCCTCCCTGGCGGAAAATAAAATATATTTCTTCCAGGTAACATTATCACTGGAGGACAGGGAATAGCAGCGAACAAGAGAAAGCAGGACGGGACAAGGAGCCATGCTAACCACTGAGCTAGCTTGAAGGTAAAGTAATGAAACAGAAGAATAAGTGTTTGCTACACAACAGAATAGAACAACACAATTAGTGCTTGGTACACAAGAACAGAAGTCCAGCTGGAGTCGCATTACAACAAGATAGCAACAAGAAATTAGCCAGGAGATCAATTAGCATCTCAAGAGAAGAAAATAAGACAAACTACACATTTGTATCAACTAGTC
The DNA here is from genome assembly GCF_033978685.3 of Nerophis lumbriciformis. NCBI lineage: Eukaryota > Metazoa > Chordata > Actinopteri > Syngnathiformes > Syngnathidae > Nerophis > Nerophis lumbriciformis. Next base: position 44,597,225 of record NC_084567.2, read on the forward strand.
AAAGATCCCAAATCTTTCTTGTTCAAATCCTTCTATTAGAAGAACAAATCATGATATTTGTTATCACAACAGGCTGCAAGATAGAATATAGTAATATGGATTATAGGCCATATCCATAATAAGTACCGTATTTTCCGCACTATTAGCCGCACCTAAAAACCACAAATTTACTCAAAAGCTGACAGTGCGGCTTATAACCCGGTGCGCTTTATATATGGATTAATATTAAGATTCATTTTCATAAAGTTTCGGTCTCGCAACTACGGTAAACAGCCGCCATCTTTTTTCCCCGTAGAAGAGGAAGCGCTTCTTCTTCTACGCAAGCAACCGCCAAGGTAAGCACCCGCCCCCATAGAACAGGAAGCGCTTCTTCTTCTACTGTAAGCAACCACCCGCCCCCATAGAAGAAGAAGAAGCGCGCGGATATTACGTTTCATTTCCTTTGTGTGTTTACATCTGTAAAGACCACAAAATGGCTCCTACTAAGTGACAGGTTTCTGGTTCATGAAAAGACGCAATCTCTCCATCGGCACACGGACTACTATTTCACAGCAACTGCCTAAAGACTTTCAAGAAAAGCTGGCTACTTTCCGTGCATATTGTAAAAACAAGATAGCTGAAAAAAAGATCCGGCCAGAGAACATTATCAACATGGACGAGGTTCCACTGACTTTTGATATTCCTGTGAACCGCACTGTGGATACAACGGGAGCACGTACGGTGAATATTCGCACCACAGGGAATGAGAAGTCGTCCTTCACTGTGGTTCTAGCTTGCCATGCTAATGGCCAGAAACTTCCACCCATGGTGATATTCAAAAGGAAGACCTTGCCAAAAGAGACCTTTCCAGCCGGCGTCATCATAAAAGCTAACTCGAAGGGATGGATGAAGAAAAGATGAGCGAGTGGTTAAGGGAAGTTTACGCGAAGAGGCCGGGTGGCTTTTTTCACGCAGCTCCGTCCATGTTGATATACGACTCCATGCGCGCCCACATCACGCTGGTTTTTAATATATTATTAAAGTTTGACTGACCTATCTGACTGTTTTTTTGACATTCCTTTAGCGCAGTTAGATGCGGCTTATAACACGGGGCGGCTTATAGGTGGACAAAGTTTTGAAATATGCCGTTCATTGAAGGCGCGGCTTATAACCCAGGGCGGCTGATGGTGCGGAAAATACGGTATCTTTATGAGAGTGACATCAAGAAGATGCATGATGACGCTTACTACAGTCTCATATGCATGATGGCGCTCACTATAGTCTCATATTCATGATGGCGCTCACTATAGTCTCATATTCATGATGGCGCTCACTATAGTCTCATATTCATGATGGCGCTCACTATAGTCTCATATTCATGATGGCACTCACTATAGTCTCTAAACTTTTCCAGCGAGGGCCGCATACAAAAGTTGAAGGTTGTGCATTGGAGATGATAAAAGCTAACATGACAGTTATTATTCATGTCCAACACTCTTAGTTTTCATTCCACTTTCTGTTGCTACCACTCTTTGGTCTGAGCTCTGTCACCTGTGCCTGATTAGCAATTAGGGAGCACCTGTGCCTGATTAGCAATTAGGGAGCACCTGTGCCTGATTAGCAATTAGGGAGCACCTGTGCCTGATTAGCAATTAGGGAGCACCTGTGCCTGGTTGCCTGGATCATGTTGCTAAGGACCTCAGCGTTGTGCCTTCACTCGCCTTGTACTTCATACGCTTGCTTTCCATTTGTGCACATCTTTGTTGTTGAAGGACCTCCATTTCCCTAATATAGACGGCTTCTTTTCTGCACTTGCCTACCGTCTCTGCATCCAGGTGTCCATATACACCCAATCCAATGTAGTGTAATTCATTATTTGTATTATTATTCTTTAATAACATGCATCCATCATTACACTCCAAATGTTAGTGTATCTTGCAAGAAAAGTATACATAGTGTATGTGCATGAAAAACAGCAGGTAGAAGACCATTTTAGTTTTCCGCTGGTATTTTGGGGCTGAAATTGTTGTGATTCCGTTATTCCTTTTTTGGTTCATTTGATTGTTTTGTCATTTGAAACATGATTATTTTGTCTGCAGAAGGTGTGGCAGGTTGTTGAAAAAGAAGTTTCCCACGGGCCACACTTTGGACAGCCTTACTTGACATCATCTTCTCAGTTAGTGTCGGCACCAACAGGTCCTTTCACAATTGCAGGACAAACTGTAGATTATTATTGTTATTACTGTATATTATTGTTATTACTGTATATTATTTTCATATTGATACTTTTAAAAGTGCAATTTCAATGTTGATGATGTGCAGTTATTAGAAATAAAATGAAGGTTATGGCAAGCAGACAAATCCAAGGATTTTCCCTAAAATGCGCATTAAAGCTAAGCAGTGTTACTCAACCATGGGGCCGGGGCCCATTGTTTGGGCCATGAGCGCCCCGCCAACAAAAAAATATGTGTTTGTCAGCTGTGGTCCATATGGCCGCAGCGGTACTTAGTTGTAATACACTTGTCCACCACTTGTGGCAGTAATGACAACATGAAAGAAACAGAAGAAGTCAGGAGCTAAAGTCATTCAAAAGTATTTTTAGCGCAAAAATGATGACTAAAGTGGTGAAGCTGTATTTTCATTTGCACTTTAATGTTATTCACAGTTTAGTTAAGAAACATATTCATTATTAATTTAGTTTTTTTTAGCACAACATAATAGTACATACATGTCAATTACATATGAGTCTTTGACCTAAGCCTACGGTGTATTATGTGATACATCAACATCTTTGTCAATCACAAATGCTTTCATATCATTTGACTAGATTGCAAACTCTAAGTATCTTCACTATAATATATATATATATATATATATATATATATATATATATATATATATATATATATATATATATATATATATATATATATATATGTAAATTTGCATGTGGTTATAGTGTGCAGGTGTACCTAATGTTGTGACCTCGGAGGGACAGGAAAATGCAGTTATTTATCATATAATTCACACCACACTGTTTAAATGTGATATTTAAATGTTTAAATGTGATGTTTAAATGTTTAAATGTGATGTTCTGCATGTTCTGCATCATGTTGACCACACGGAAGGAATAATAAAAAGCAATAGTCAGGAATAATAAAGAGCAACATTAAGGAATAATAAAGAGCAACCTTAAGGAATAAAAAAGACAAACATTAAGGAATAATAAAGAGCAACATTAAGGAATAATAAAGAGGAATATTAAGGAATAATAAAGAGGAATATTAAGGAATAATAAAGAGGAATATTGAGGAATAATAAAGACCAATATTAAGGAATAATAAAGAGGAATATTAAGGAATAATAAAGAGGAATATTAAGGAATAATAAAGAGCAACATTAAGGAATATTAAAGACAAACATTAATGAATATTAAGGAATAATAAAGGGCAATAGTATGGAATAATAGAGGGCAATAGTATGGAATAATAAAGGACAATAGTAAGGAATAATAAAGAGCAACATTAAAGAATAATAAAGAGCAACATTAAGGAATAATAAAGAGCAACATTAAGGAATAATAAAGAGGAATATTAAGGAATAATAAAGACCAATATTAAGGAATATAAAGAAGAATATTAAGGAATAATAAAGAGGAATATTAAGGAATAATAAAGAGGAATATTAAGGAATAATAAAGAGGAATATTAAGGAATAATAAAGAGGAATATTAAGGAATAATAACATTGAGATGATCATGTTCAGTGTGCAGCAGCAACACAAAAAAGGGACAAATGTTCACTAAATCCCCGCCAGGGTCGTGAAGTCCACGCGTGGAAATCAGCAATCACGCTAATCATGTTCAGGGCGTGTAAGTAGACAGACAGACAGGTGTTTATCTGTCTGTCTGCTCCACACATCTACACGTCCCCAGCATGAGTGAACACCGTCTATTTGCTGGATCCTGGTCGTGTATCATCTAGTGAACACCGTCTACTTGCTGGATCCTGCAAAGTGACAGACAATAGCCACCTTGCTTCTCCCCCACGCACACACGCGCACGCACCCACACGCACACACACACGCACACACACACACACTCACACACACACACACACACACACACACGTACTTACTTACCGCGACGGGACAGAGCAATATTCCAGAGAAAAGGCGAATCCATGAAAGAAAAGGAGAGAAAACTACTACTACTACAATTCCACTGGCGGCTGTGCGTGGATCTGATGATCATCACGCAGCGTGGATCATGTGCCTCCTCCTCAGGGGGCGGAGCCAAGACGTGCAGTGGAGCGGGTTTAACTGTGGACTATCTGTGATGCTCCTATTCCCTGTCTACTGCTCCTATTCCCTGTCTACCGCTCCTATTCCCTGTCTACTGCTCCTATTCCCTGTCTACTGCTCCTATTCCCTGTCTACTGCTCCTATTCCCAGTCTACAGCTCCTATTCCCAGTCTACAGCTCCTATTCCCTGTCTACTGCTCCTATTCCCTGTCTACAGCTCCTATTCCCTGTCTACAGCTCCTATTCCCTGTCTACTACTCCTATTCCCTGTCTACTGCTCCTATTCCCTGTCTACTGCTCCTATTCCCTGTCTACTGCTCCTATTCCCTGTCTACTGCTCCTATTCCCTGTCTACTGCTCCTATTCCCTGTCTACTACTCCTATTCCCTGTCTACTGCTCCTATTCCCTGTCTACTGCTCCTATTCCCTGTCTACTGCTCCTATTCCCTGTCTGCTGCTCCTATTCCCTGTCTACTGCTCCTATTCCCTGTCTACTACTCCTATTCCCTGTCTACTGCTCCTATTCCCTGTCTACTGCTCCTATTCCCTGTCTACTACTCCTATTCCCTGTCTACTGCTCCTATTCCCTGCTGCTCCTATTCCCAGTCTGATGCTCTTATTCCCAGTCTGATGCTCCTATTCCCTGTCTACTGCTCCTATTCCCAGTCTACTACTCCTATTCCTTGTCTACTACTCCTATTCCCTGTCTGATGCTCCTATTCCCTGTCTACTACTCCTATTCCCTGTCTACTGCTCCTATTCCCTGTCTGATGCTCCTATTCCCTGTCTGATGCTCCTATTCCCTGTGTGCTGCTTCTATTCCCTGTCTACTGCTCCTATTCCTTGTCTACTACTCCTATTCCCTGTCTGATGCTCCTATTCCCTGTCTACTACTCCTATTCCCTGTCTACTGCTCCTATTCCCTGTCTGATGCTCCTATTCCCTGTCTACTGCTCCTATTCCTTGTCTACTACTCCTATTCCCTGTCTGATGCTCCTATTCCCTGTCTACTACTCCTATTCCCTGTCTACTACTCATATTCCCTGTGTGATGCTCCTATTCCCTGTCTGATGCTCCTATTCCCTGTCTGATGCTCCTATTACCAGTCTGATGCTCATATTGGAACACTGGAATACTAATTGATATTCCACATCTCTTCTTGTGTCCGGGTGCTAGTCCATTGCCTTAGTTTGCCCAGGTCAGGCCTAGAACATTATAACATTACCTTGAGGAAGTCCGACTGAGTCCACTCTGAGTGCTTAACTGCTTGTTTCCCCGGCCAAGTGTTTGAGTCGGTGCAACCGGATGTGACTTCACGTGCAACAAAGCTATTGAAATATGGCACCATTTGACTTGATATGAGTCGGTACCCAGTAGTATCCACGGTCGGTACCTATAAGTGATATGAGTCGGTACCCAGTAGTATCCACGGTCAGTACCTATAAGTGATATGAGTCGGTACCCAGTAGTATCCACGGTCAGTACCTATAAGTGATATGAGTCGGTACCCAGTAGTATCCACGGTCAGTACCTATAAGTGATATGAGTCGGTACCCAGTAGTATCCACGGTCAGTACCTATAAGTGATATGAGTCGGTACCCAGTAGTATCCACGGTCAGTACCTATAAGTGATATGAGTCGGTACCCAGTAGTATCCACGCTTGGTACCTATAAGTGATATGAGTCGGTACCCAGTAGTATCCACGGTCGGTACCTATAAGTGATATGAGTCGGTACCCAGTAGTATCCACGCTTGGTACCTATAAGTGATATGAGTCGGTACCCAGTAGTATCCACGGTCGGTACCTATGAGGTGATGAATGTGGGCTACATCCCTGATAACCAGTGCTGTCTGAAGGCTTGAATAAGTTCTTTCTACCAGGTTGGATTTCATGAAAGACTTCTAAAATGTACCATTGATGAGCACATTTGGTAAGTACTTGATTTTATACTCCCGAAATGGACTTATTTCAGTTGGAATGAATATGATTGTATTTATACAAATGGTATGTCGAGTGGCTGGATGTTGTTGTGATTGGTACGACACCAAAAGGAGAGAAGATTGTGTAATAATGATGAAAAGTAGGGCAGAGACACAAGACAGGCGCGCCTGTAGCAACTCCAGCAAGCAAGCAAAGGCAACATTGGTGTGCTCAGTGATCTAGATAGTGTAGAAGAAGGCACGCTACATTGCACTGCCCGCCTTCAAATCTTCTGCTTTTTCCTGCCGTCTGAGGCCGGCTGTCACATTAACCAAACTGAGCTGAAAAATGCTGCAATGAATGTTCAATCTTGACATTTACTGACAGTCGATGCTTGTTGGATTGATCACATTTAATCATCAATTTGGGGGATATGAAGTACACAAATGAGATTTACTTTGAGGTCTTTTTAATGACTTATCATTAGACTCTTGAAGGACCCCCATCCCACCCTAAAGCTAAGGTCACGACCCCACGTACTCACACTCAGTTTGTTTGCATGCACTAAAAGAATCATTATTGGTTAAAACTGTCTTTTTACAACACAGCTTTTTGACTCTTTTCAGATGAAGATATGTGACTGTAAAGCAGTTCCCTCTTGCAACGAGCCATCATCCATCCACTCTTCTCCCTTTCTTCCCAAAGTGATGAACCGGAAGCAAAGTACTTGGTGATCAGAAAATATTGACATGATTACGTCTTTCTTTCGTCAATAATGTGTTCCATCAAACATTTCAACCACTGACGTCTTTAGGTCTTTTTTATTGGGATAAAGACTCCCTCAAATATTCTTAAACACTTTGGGAGTTTGCCCAACCAGTCTACATGTGTTTTGTGGACTTGGAGAAGGCATTCGACCGTGTACCCCGGGAAGTCCTGTGGGGAGTGCTCAGAGAGTATGGGGTAACGGACTGTTTTATTGTGGCAGTCCGCTCCCTGTATGATCAGTGTCAGAGCTTGGTCCGCATTGCCGGCAGTAAGTCGGACACGTTTCCAATGAGGGTTGGACTCCGCCAAGGCTGCCCTTTGTCACCCATTCTGTTCATAACCTTTATGGACAGAATTTCTAGGCGCAGTCAAGGCGTTGAGGGGATCTGGTTTGGTGGCTGCAGGATTAGGTCTCTGCTATTTGCAGATGATGTGGTCCTGATGGCTTCATCTGGCCAAGATCTTCAGCTCTCACTGGATCGGTTCGCAGCTGAGTGTGAAGCGACTGGGATGGGAATCAGCACCTCCAAGTCCGAGTCCATGGTTCTCTCCCGGAAAAGGGTGGAGTGCCATCTCCGGGTTGGGGAGGAGATCTTGCCCCAAGTGGAGGAGTTCAAGTACCTCGGAGTCTTGTTCACGAGTGGGGGAAGAGTGAATCGTGAGATCGACAGGCGGATCGGTGCGGCATCTTCAGTAATGCGGACGCTGTATCGATCCGTTGTGGTGAAGAAGGAGCTGAGCCGGAAAGCAAAGCTCTCGATTTACCGGTCGATCTACGTTCCCATCCTCACCTATGGTCATGAGCTTTGGGTCATGACCGAAAGGACAAGATCACGGGTACAAGCGGCCCAAATGAGTTTCCTCCGCCGAGTGGCGGGGCTCTCCCTTAGAGATAGGGTGAGAAGCTCTGCCATCCGGGAGGAGCTCAAAGTAAAGCCGCTGCTCCTCCACATGGAGAGGAGCCAGATGAGGTGGTTCGGGCATCTGGTCAGGATGCCACCCGAACGCCTCCCTAGGAAGGTGTTTCGGGCACGTCCGACCGGTAGGAGGCCGCGGGGAAGACCCAGGACACATTGGGAAGACTATCTCTCCCGGCTGGCCTGGGAACGCCTCGGGATCCCCCGGGAGGAGCTGGACGAAGTGGCTGGGGAGAGGGAAGTCTGGGCTTCCCTGCTTAAGCTGCTGCCCCCGCGACCCGACCTCGGATAAGCGGAAGAAGATGGATGGATGGATGGATGGACTTCAAAATTTTTTTATTTTTTTTTTCAAAGTTATTTTTAATGTTGGTTTTTTTTTCAACAAAAAAGTGCCAACGAGTTTGATATAAATCATTATCATTATATTATATATCATTGTTTCTATAATCATTACATTATTATAAGTGCATTTGGGTTCAAGCCTCCCTTGTCTTTAAAAACTAGTGTTTCAAACTTGAATCAAGAGTTCTTGAACGCACTACAGTTATGTGCTGTGAAATGGATGCATAAGTGGAATTTTAACATGACTTTCTTCGACGCTGCCCCCAAATAGATTGATATAGTTTTACCTTCCTTCACCTCATCCTGGATATCAAGTGTTGGCACTGTGTGTGAATGCATGAATGTGAGCTCACGTTGAGTGAAAGGGTTAAAATGCTGTCACCAGAGGAATGAACCATTTTGCAAGTATTGCAAGTGTTAGCTAGGTAATGTTACACCTTCCTAATTAGATTCAAACAACTTTAACATTGAACTCTGACAGCAAAATTAACTTGTATGACGTCGTCTTTTAGAACCCAGGTATCCTCATATAAATATTTAGGGGTTCATATTGATAATCTTCTCTGCTGGAAGACACATATTGACAAACTGTGCAATAGACTGCAACAGAGGCTATATTTTTTGCGAAGATTAAGATTGTACGGCGTAAGCAGCCACATCATGATGATTTTCTACCGTGCCATTGTAGAGAGCATCATTAGATACGGGATCACCTCATGGTTTGGCAACCTAACCGTTAAGCTAAAAAGCAAACTGGCCGGCATGCATAAAACGGCAATGAAAATCGTAGGGAGGAAAGAATATGAGCCTATACAGAGCATCTATGAGCAGGCAGTTAGGAAAAAAGCTAAGAAAATTATTTCCAACTCACAACATCCACTCTTTCCTGAATATGGAACCCTGCCATCAGGGAGAAGACTCCGGGTCCCACTATGCAAATCTAACCGCCTTAAATTATCATTTGTCCCAGCCTCCATTAAGCTGACCAACAATGTGCAATAGAATTTTAATACATAGGTTAGCACTTTTTTAGCACAAAGCACTTTAGCACATAGCACTTTAGAACTAAGCACTTTAGCACACAGCACTTTATCCATGAGCTCTAGTACAATGCACATTGGTACTTTATCTTTATCTCTATACTGTAGATTTTATGCCTACATCAAAGTGCCACCTATGTCTATCAAGATCCATGTTCTGATGTTTAAATGTTAGTTGTATGGTTGTGGTTGTGTCTGTGCTTGTGTTTTTGTTCTGTTGTTTTTGGGTATGTTAAGAAAGCAATGATGCACTGTGCCCAAGACAAATTTCCCCGCGGGACAATAAAGTTGAACCTTGAACCTTGAACCTTGAACCTTGAACCTTGAACCTTGAACTGACAGATTGAAATGTCAACTTTTACAGGAGGCCAAGCTCGGATCAAGTAGTTGTGGCCCTAGACAACAGCATAGAGTGTTTATGTCCTGCACTTAGCTCAACATTAGGAACCAAAAACAATAGCTTTGTGAAGAAAATAATGGTTGATAAGAAGAATTCAGGCTCAAAAAACTATTCATGCCATTCCACCGATGTTGAGCCCTGAGTTTGCACCTTTTCTCTACCAGGAGATAACATCCATTTTCCTGCAAGAGCAACTTAGCCTTCGCATTTAACTGTTGAATAACATGTTTTACTTCAGAAAGTGACAGACGCTCAGCTCTCTTTGTGGAACTACCAGACACACCATCAGGACCAATCAGTGGAACTACCAGACACACCATCAGGACCAATCAATGGAACTACCAGACACACCATCAGCACCAATCAGTGGAACTACCAGACACACCAACAGGAACAATCAGTGGAACTACCAGACACACCATCAGGACCAATCAGTGGAACTACCAGACACACCATCAGGACCAATCAGTGGAACTACCACACCATCAGGACCAATCAGTGGAACTACCAGACACACCATCAGGACCAATCATCAGCGCTCACGTTCGCTCACTTCCTGTCTGTTTTGCCGGGATTCTAAGTAAATAAAAGCAGCAATAATGATTAACTTTGTTGAGTGTGAGGTGTCCTCGCCTACTGGCCGCAAAAAGAGACGTTGTGTTGACCAATCTGAGTGGTCGACGAGACAGAAAGGGAAGAGTGCGGTGGTAAAAATGTTGAGGATACGTGTGTAGCCACTCCTCTCTCCAATGTTTACTCTGCTGTTGTTGTCTTGTGATGCAGCTGTCAATGTGGTGATGTCATGATGCAGAGGTCAATGTAAACCCTAGACCACCTGTCCAGGGATCTTTCCAAAAAGGTGTTAGTTTGGATGAAATGATTTCATTACAGATATGGAAAAAGCATTCCTCTGAAAAAAAGGGATGTATTTTTAGGAGCAGGCTGGCAGCACATAGGAGGAGTTTGCTTTTGCAGAGAAACATTGTTTGGAGTTATCTGCTTTTTGCTGCAACATTTCTACAAAATGATTTGCAATTTTGGCTGGGATAGGCTCCAGCCCCCTGCAACCCTGAAAGGGACAATCAGTAGAAAATGGATGGATGGATTATCAAAACTCCATTTTGTAATAAATGTGCATTTTGTCCATCAGCAGGATGAATATTTCATGTTTGCTGCACAAGAACAGATTTTGTTTATGACTTACATCCTGATTCATTTGTTTATGACTTCCTTCTGCAAGATCCTCCTTCATTTGCAATGTTGTGATGGCACCCCCAGCAGAAGGCTTTTGTTCAACAGTATTATTCCGTCTGCATAAAGAGACAGCAATTGTGCAAAAGCGCTTGAAGAGTGAAGCACTGCAGTCCAAACAGACCAGCAGGACAACATTTCAAGCCTTCCCACTCCCTTTCAGGCAAAACTGGACAATATTAATGTATATTATTATGTGTTGTCAACTTGGACTTCTTGATGTCATTGCCTGAAAAAAATAAATAAATGAAAACCAATGAAAAAAATGAAAGCCGGTAGTTTCTTTGCATGCACATCAGATTCTTCTCTGCATTCTCAGACGCAACAATAAAGCTTTCAAAGGGGATGAGAAATGTCACCTGGCTTGTGTCCAAATAGACGACTGAGTCACAAATATTCTTCATTTAAGGACACTTTTGTCTAGCTTGTGTGCTATTTTGTGCTTAGCTGTTGTGTAGCTACCAGCTCATCTTTTCTTCCTTCCTATTTTGGTTTGCTCTGCAGTGACTTTATCTCTGCTGCCTCCCATGCTTACTTTTGGAAATTACTTCAGTAAAACACAATATTTAACTGTCAGCTATCTGAGAGTCCAGTAGAAGTAAACACACTGCAGGTAACTGTCGGCTAACTGCGAGTCCAGTAGAAGTAAACATGCTGCATGTAACTGTTAGCTAACTGAGAGTCCAGTAGAAGTAAACACACTGCAGGTAACTGTCAGCTAACTGAGAGTCCAATAGAAGTAAACACACTGCAGGTAACTGTCGGCTAACTGAGAGTCCAGTAGAAGTAAACACACTGCAGGTAACTGTCGGCTATCTGAGAGTCCAGTAGAGGTAAACACACTGCAGGTAACTGTCAGCTATCTGAGAGTTCAGTAGAAGTAAACAGGCTGCATGTAACTGTCAGCTAACTCAGAGTCCAGTAGAAGTAAACACACTGCAGGTAACTGTCAGCTAACTGAGAGTCCAGTAGAAGTAAACAGGCTGCAGGGCCGCTTGTGACATTTGACATCCTACATGTAAGCAGACATAACCCGATACTTGTTTGTTTTTTGCTGGTATCGGACTGATATCTAGCAATATGGGATGGAGACAGCCCTCGTTATGAGTCCTATTACAATCAGAGTTAGCACTGCAATTATTAGCATCTGTTTACTAGTTACATGACTAGGATGCAAACAAACAAGTTTCACATTGTTCATGCTTTCATTTGGACACATTTCTCAAGCTCCTTGAGGAGTCATTCTATTAGGTTGTAGAGTATCAGCTTATTATTATTATTATTATTATTATTATTATTATTATTATTAGGTTGTAGAGCATCCAGTAGAGTATTGTTTTATTATTATTTTTATTATTATTATTATTATTATTATTATTATTATTATTATTATTATTATTATCATTAGGTTGTAGAGCATCCAGTAGAGTATCAGTTTTCATCCTGGCACTCGTCTCTTAATCGGACAAGAAAGCTTCAGTCAGTCTCGTGTAGCGTTGAGTTAATGTGACCGAGAGTAGAGGAGAGATGAATGTTAATGAGATCATTTAATAGCAGATATTGACTGCATTAGTGAGGATTGTGAGCAGTGGATTAGCTAAAGGAGGCAGGGTAGACTTACATGTGATTAGAAATGATCACGTGAAACATCACACCTCTACTGAATATAGTTCATGTGATGAGTATTTCACCACACAGAAGGTTGACTGGGCTGAGTGACAGGATGAAAAGAGATGCTAAATGTTGCTTTATTACAAGTGAGCATTTATTATTTATTTATTTAAGTGAGCATCATTATACAGGACTGCAGCTCCTGGAGGAGGTCAGGTCAAAAAATGAGGCACTCCTAACTTGGAGAAGACAAACCATCACTTTTATGTTCCTCCTTCCTGTCTCTGGGTGTGTGTGCTAAGTCAGGACAGCACATCCTGACCATCAAGCAGATGTTTGTGTGTAAGTGTGTTTGTGTATAAGTGTGTGAGTGTGTTTGTGTGTAAGTGTGTTTGTGTGTTTGTGTGTAAGTGTCTGGGAAAAAACAGATGTCATTCGTAACTTAAATGTTGGCATTAAGCTAAACATGTAGTCTCTTCTCAAGGACAGGGCCATCACTTTGCATACCGAGGTCCAATTGTATTGCCTTTTCTTCCACGAGAACTAATCCAATGCAGAGGCAAATGTCAGAACTGAAAGGCCCTATGGTATTATGTCAGTACTAAAGGGCCCTATGTTATTATGTCAGTACTAAAGGGCCCTATGGTATTATGTCAGTACTAAAGGGCCCTATGTTATTATGTCAGTACCAAAGAGCCCTACAGTATTATGTCAGTACTAAAGGGCCCTATGTTATTATGTCAGTACTAAAAGGCCCTATGGTATTATGTCAGTACTAAAGGGCCCTATGTTACTATGTCAGTACTAAAGGGCCCTATGGTATTATGTCAGTACCAAAGAGCCCAACAGTATTATGTCAGTACTAAAGGGCCCTATGTTACTATGTTAGTACTAAAGGGCCCTATGGTATTATGTCAGTACTAAAGGGCCCTATGTTATTATGTCAGTACTAAAGGGCCCTATGGTATAATGTGCCCAAAGTGAAAGACCTACTAGTTCAACTGGTGTTCTCCAAGATGAATATAAACATTCACCACATGCAAAACATAATGAGTTCATTCACTAGCACGTAATGTTTGTCTCTATTTTAAAACTTGTTGTTTTACATTTAAAAATGTATTCACTTGATGTATTTCTTATTGTATTATTATGACTATGTACTAGGTTGTATTATTATGACTATGTACTAGGTTGTATTATTATGACTATGTACTAGGTTGTATTCTAATGACTATGTACTAGGTTGTATTCTAATGACTATGTACTAGGTTGTATTCTAATGACTATGTACTAAGTTGTATTCTAATGACTATGTACTAGGTTGTATTCTAATGACTATGTACTAGGTTGTATTATTATGACTATGTACTAGGTTGTATTCTAATGACTATGTACTAGGTTGTATTCTAATGACTATGTACTAGGTTGTATTCTAGTGACTATGTACTAGGTTGTTGAGCAGCATGTGCACGTCTGGACTTGGACTCATTATGTGAGAAGATGGTATTGATCAGACGGTGTTTGGTTTCTCGGGGGCTCTTGAGCTTTGAGCGCCACGTTTCCATGGCAACGGAACTGACTGACTGTGAAAAGCTGGCCTTGGCTGTGATGGGAGAGACTTGCAAACACTTAAATGTCATCTTGTACTAGAGCTTTTCATCCGTCACTCACACTATTTGTTACAGTGTGTCTCTTTTAGTAACTATTACATCACTCTTCCAAGTTGCCATGGTTTTAGTCTTCAATGATTTCATCCTTCAATGATTTCAGCCTTCAATGATTTCAGTCTTCGATGATTTCATCCTTCAATGATTTCAGCCTTCAATGATTTCATCCTTCAATGGTTTCAGTCTTCAATGATTTCAGTCTTCAATGATTTCAGCCTTCAATGATTTCAGCCTTCAATGATTTCAGCCTTCGATGATTTCATCCTTCAATGATTTCAGCCTTCGATGATTTCATCCTTCAATGATTTCAGCCTTCAATGGTTTCAGCCATCAATGGTTTCAGTCTTCAATGATTTCAGCCTTCAATAGTTTCAGTCTTCAATGATTTTAGCCTTCAATGATTTCAGCCTTCAATGATTTCAGCCTTCAATGATTTCATCCTTCAATGGTTTCAGTCTTCAATGATTTCAGCCTTCAATGATTTCAGTCTTCAATGATTTCATCCTTCAATGGTTTCAGTCTTCAATGATTTCAGCCTTCAATGATTTCAGTCTTCAATGATTTCAGCCTTCAATGATTTCAGCCTTCAATGATTTCATCCTTCAATGGTTTCAGTCTTCAATGATTTCAGTCTTCAATGATTTCAGCCTTCAATGATTTCACCCTTCAATGATTTCAGCCTTCGATGATTTCAGCCTTCAATGATTTCAGCCTTCGATGATTTCAGTCTTCAATGATTTCAGCCTTCAATGGTTTCAGCCTTCAATGATGATGTCCAGCAACAAGCTGCATTGGACAAAGTAACAAAGTCAACTGAGGTAACACAATATTGTTCGATTCTGACATCTTCCATGTTAGACTTTGTTGATCAATCCAGGATCTGCTGGACTGGAAGATTCTACAAGATGAAATGTTACAGCGTTGGTGTCAATGCCAATGGGCCATTTTCCATGGCAGGAACTTTAACAGGAACTTTCACACAAGTTCCCTCTGTGCTTCCACCAAAAACTACCTGGCTAAATTGAGTTCTTCAGGAACTTTTCAGAGTTCTTGCCAGCTCGGTGGGACTTTTGGAAGGTTCCTGGAACCTTTTGGAGGGCGGACTGTGCTGTTGAACTCAGTTGGGGGCGTTCCTAAAACTTCTTTTTCAAACACACATTAAAATATAAGTAGCAACTTGTTTATTTCTTATTTCTTGTGAATTTTTACTACAACAATCTTGACAATGTAGAGAAAGAAAAACTAAAATAACTTTTGACTTGCGGCAACTTTTGTGAGTCTGAACTATCAGTGGAACTATCTTGCAGTGTTTTTAAACTATATGCACTTTATTCTTCTTTATTAGTTGTACAAACTTCATTTTGCTATGAGAAGTGGACCAACTCTTTTAAACTTAATTATGGAGCTGAGGTGGCCACCTCAATTACTCTGACATTTATTATTTATATATTGTTATTTACAGATAAACACTGACATTTATTATGTATATATTGTTATTTACAGATAAACACTGACATTTATTATTTATATATTCTTATTTACAGATAAACACTGACATTTATTATTTATATATTCTTATTTACAGATAAACACTGACATTTATTATTTATATATTGTTATTTACAGATAAACACTGACATTTATTATTTATATATTGTTATTTACAGATAAACACTGACATTTATGATTTATATATTTTTATTTACAGATAAACACTGACATTTATTATTTATATATTGTTATTTACAGATAAACACTGACATTTATTATTTATATATTCTTATTTACAGATAAACACTGACATTTATTATTTATATATTCTTATTTACAGATAAACACTGACATTTATTATTTATATATTCTTATTGACATATAAACACTGACATTTATTATTTATATATTCTTATTTACAGATAAACACTGACATTTATTATTTATATATTCTTATTTACAGATAAACACTGACATTTATTATTTATATATTCTTATTTACAGATAAACACTGACATTTATTATTTATATATTGTTATTTACAGATAAACACTGACCTTTATTATTTATATATTGTTATTTACAGATAAACACTGACATGTATTATTTATGTATTGTTATTTACAGATGAACACTGACATTTATTATTGATATATTGTTATTTACAGCTGAAATGGACCTAAAGGACTCACCTGACTTCATGAATTCATCATTTATGAGAGGATGACTTTCAGACTGTTGGACATTGCGGACAAAAGCCTGAACCAAAACCTGCAGAATACTACAGAACTCAGCAAGCACATTTGGAACCTCAAAGACAATAATGTTGAATATTCAATAACATGGCAAATTCTTGCATCCAGCACACCTTACAATAGTGGTAATAAAAGATGCAACCTATGCTTGAAAGAGAAACTGTTTATTATATACCGTCCAGACCTGTCATCCCTCAACAAGCGCAGCGAAATTGTATCAGCATGCCGTCACAGACGGAAACACCTCCTTGGTAACACATGAGCCAATCACCACGCCCCTACGCCTGCCTGTACCTACCCGTTCTGTGCCCTATATAAACCATGGTATGTGAATGCTTCTATTAAAATCTCCTGATGATTGAGGGAACCCCTCATGAAACAGGCCTGTCGAGATGAAGTAGTCTTGTGATTTTTTTCCCACACATACATATATATATATATATATATATATATATATATATATATATATATATATATATATATATATATATATATATATATATATATATATATATATATATATATATATATATATTCTTTACGCACTAATTGACTGAAAGAGCGCACACTTTCCACGCGCTCACCCGACAGTGCAGCACGAGCGTGATGATGTCATGTTATCGAAGGGGAAATGCATTTTTAGACAATACGATTTTCTTGAGCGACTAGGAGACATCGAGAGTAACAAGCGGTGGAAAATGGATTAGAAAGGACAGACAAAAAAAAATAAAAAAATAAAAATAAAAGATATATTTGTTTGGTAGTCCCTACGGGCCTTATATTGAACGCTGACGGGCTGGATGGTAGTTTGGGGACCCCTCATGTCGCCAGTCAATCACAGGGCAAACTTTGCTATTATTTGATCTCCAATTTAAACTTGTATACAATGTCTTATCTTTCAAGTGTTTAATTGTCTTCTTTTAAAGGTATTTTCACAAACTATTAAAAAAAATACAAATCATCCACGCACAGTCTGTGTTTTGATGACGGCCGTGCTGATATGCCGCTAAAAATAACTTGGATGCAAGGTTGCCTTGGCAACCAACAAAAGGATGCCAGGGCTGGGAATGCTGGGATGCTTCAGAAAAGCACATTTATAGAAAAGCTGGGCAGGGGGGAAGAAAATGATGTCAAGGAAAAAAAGAGTTTTTGGGCAAGGCAACACAACAGCTTAATTAAATGATAAATGGGTTATACTCGTATAGCACTTTTCTACCTTCAAGGTACTCAAAGCGCTTTGACACTATTTCCACATTCACCCATTCACACACACATTCACACACTGATGGAGGGAGCTGCCATGCAAGGCGCTAACCAGCAGCCATCAGGAGCAAGGGTGAAGTGTCTTGCTCAGGACACAACAGACCTGACAAGGTTGGTAGAAGGTGGGGATCGAACCAGGAACCCTCAGGTTGCTGGCAGAGCCACTCTCCCAACTGCGTCCCCATATAAAAACTCATTGTGTAGTAAGTTGACTGATGCGGATACATTTGTTACTGGATACTTTGCTGCCTGTAAGTAACATGCATCTGTGGTTCTTGTTTGTATTGACAAATGTTAATTGTTCAATTAGGAGCACTTATTGTGTATGTCTCGCTTGTGTGCTAATGTGTGCTTAGTTGCTATGTAGCTGCTAGTTCCTGTTAAGCTATATGTAAATGTCTTCTTCATGTTGTGCTTATTGGAGGACATTTACATGTCGTCTGCCTGTCAGCTTTGCACTAAGACTGCTTGAATTCATACTCTTTGTTTTTTTCTTCATATTGGACCCATATCATCAATAGTTATCATGTCGGGACACGCCAACATGCACCAAAGGGTCCTAGCGTCGGCTTCCCCATAATACTTTACATGACATGCAAGCAGACAAAGACACCTAAAGAAGTGCACAGTCCTGTAAAAGACATATTAGCATAGTGCATAGTCCTGTAAAAGACATATTAGCATAGTGCATAGTCCTGTAAAAGACATATTAGCATAGTGCATAGTCCTGTAAAAGACATATTAGCATAGTGCATAGTCCTGTAAAAGACATATTAGCATAGTGCATAGTCCTGAAAAAGACAAATTAGCATAGTGCATAGTCCTGTAAAAGACATATTAGCATAGTGCATAGTCCTGTAAAAGACATATTAGCATAGTGCATAGTCCTGTAAAAGACATATTAGCATAGTGCATAGTCGTTTAAAAGACATATTAGCATAGTGCATTGTCCTGTAAAAGACATATTAGCATAGTGCTGTCATGACTTGGACTGTGGCTTGGTTTGTTCTCCCGAGGTGCAAGTGAATTGGACTGGTCATGGCGTGAAGGTAAATACATTTTTAATAATAACACTCAAAGGAACAAAAGGCGCGCTCAAGGCGGATATACAAACTTGACTAACGAAAACAAAAGACTTGCACGGGGGCAAAAAACTATGAACAACAAAAAAAACACTAACTGTGGCAATAATAAACAAACTTACTTGGCATGGACATGAAGTGCGCAGAGGTGGACAGAGTGTGACAGGGGGCATAAATGCGGGGATGTCGTCAGGACGAACAACAGAAAATGAATGAACTTAAATAACACAGACATGATTAGTGAAAGCAGGTGCGTGACTCAAAACGTGAAACAGGTGCGTGACGTGACAGGTGAAAACTAATGGTTGCTATGGTGACAAACAAGAGTGCACAATGAGTCCAAACGTGGAACAGGTGAAACTAATGGGTAATCATGCAAACAAGACAAGGGAGTGAAAAGCCAGAAACTAAACAAAGCATGACTTAATACAAAACATGATTACGCAGATATGACAAGTGCATAGTCCTGTAAAAGACATATTAGCAGCATGATGTTGAAGCTGGCGAGGTGACACCAAAGTCCAAATGTCTCTTCAGTCCTGGACGTCCACTTCAGGTGAGCATGACAGCTTATTAGTGTGATGCAATCATCCAGGTGAGGTGGAGGAGGCCACATTCATGTGTGTCAATGCTAAGTGAGGCAAGTGAGTCAACACACGGAGCCAAGTGTCTGCAGGCAGGAATGTGTCACACAGACAAGAATGCAAACAGAAGCTTCGTTTTGCATGTAATAAATGAATAAAGTCAAGTGATGTCTTACAGTATAAAGAAGAGATGAACATGCTGACCCTGCAGGAGGGAATGCTACAAAATGCTAGAAAATGCTAGAAAATGCTAGAAAATGCCAGAAAATGCTACAAAATGCTACAAAATGCTACAAAAAGGCCTCCCAATAATGTTTGCTTCTCCCTCCTCTCACATCTCTCATTTCCTCTCTTCCTCCCCTGGCACTCTTTTTTACAGGTCAGTGAACGCAGCACAGAAATGTGATGCAAGCTCATCCTGAAACATCTTCCATGCCAGCAGAGTAGAATCCAGTCATGAATCATCTTCATGAGATTCTTTATGAGCCTGTGACCTCAGCAAAGGTCAAAGACGTCACATCAACGCGACCTTTGCATCATTTATGTCAGGAACTTGTGAGAACATGATTCCACTTTCACTCTTGCAACCTGCTCTGCTAATCAAATGACAACAGAGCAGTCATCATTTCATAAATGACATTCATGCAGGAAGAAGATCATCGGCTCTGCAAATGTGACAAAGTAGCACTTTGTCTTTTTGTCTTCTTGTCTTTTTGTCTTTTTGT
The DNA here is from genome assembly GCF_033978685.3 of Nerophis lumbriciformis. NCBI lineage: Eukaryota > Metazoa > Chordata > Actinopteri > Syngnathiformes > Syngnathidae > Nerophis > Nerophis lumbriciformis. The sequence continues at coordinate 44,617,325 of NC_084567.2, forward strand.
CACACTCACTAACTTATTTTGTTCTGAACGACAAGTTTGGACACACTTTCTCCTCATTCAATGTGTGTTCTTTATGTTCATGACTATTTACATTGTAGATTGTCACATCAAAACTATGAATGAAGACATGTGGAGTTATGTACTTAACAACAAAATAACTGAAAACATGTTTTATA
>NC_084567.2:44622500-44682500 GCF_033978685.3 Nerophis lumbriciformis
TTAAAACATTTTTTTTAAATTTTTAAATGTTTTTTTTAATTTTTTTTAGTTTTTTTTAAATTTTTGTAAAAATTTTAACTTTTTTAAATTTTTTAAAAAAAAATTAATTATTTTTAAAATTTTTAAATATTTTTAAATTTCTTTAAATTTTTTAACTTTTTTAAATATTTTAAACTTTTTTTTAACTTTTTTTAAAACTTTTTTTTAACTTTTTTTAAACTTTTTTTTAAAACTTTTTTTTAACTTTTTTTTTAATTTTTTTTACCCTAACCCTAACCCTAACCCTAATCTTAACCCTAACCCTAACTCAAACCCTAACCCTAACCCTAACCCTAACCCTAATCTTAACCCTAACCCTAACCCTAACCCTAACCCTAACCCTAATCTTAACCCTAACCCTAACCCTAACCCTAAAAAAAATGTTAATTGTTAAAATTGTTTAAAAAAATTAAAAACATTTAAAATTGTTTTAAATTGTTTTAAAAAAATTTACAAATTAAAAAATAGTTTAAAACATTTTACAAATTAAAAAAATAAAAAAAATAAAAACATTTAAAAACATTTTTTTTAAATTAAAAAAATTTGAAAATCATTTTTTACCTTGAAAAAAATTTTTACCTTGAAAAAAAAATTTTACCTTGAAAATTTTTTGGTGCCTTGAAAATCATTTTTTACCTTGAAAAAAAAATTTTACCTTGAAAATTTTTTTGTACCTTGAAAATCATTTTTTACCTTGAAAAAAAAATTTTACCTTGAAAATTTTTTTGTACCTTGAAAATTATTTTTTACCTTGAAAAAAAATTTTTACCTTGAAAATTTTTTTGTACCTTGAAAATCATTTTTTAACTTAAAACATTTTTTAAAACAAGTTCTTTTAATTTTTTTTTAATTTTTGTAAAAATTTAACTTTATTAAATTTTTTTTAATTTTTAAAAAATATTTTTTTAATTTTTTTTAAATTTTTTTTTTAATTTTTTAAATTTTTTTAACTTTTTTTTAACTTTTTTTTTACTTTTTTAACTTTTTTTTAAACTTTTTTTTTTACTTTTTTAAAACTTTTTTTAAACTTTTTTTTAACTTTTAAAATTTTTTTTTACCCTAACCCTAACCCTAACCCTAACCCTAACCCTAAAAAAATGTTAATTGTTAAAATTACTTTAAAAAATTCAAAACTTTTCGGACGTGCTGTAATGAAACAAGTGTAAATATGTGATGTATTACATTTTATCTTATGCATGTTCCACTGAAACTGAAACTGCTGCAGTTGCTATAAATATTCATTTCTTATCTTTCATATGAAGCATAAACATTTGGTTAGCAGTGGCAGTAAGTTTCATATTAGTAAGCCACAACAAATGACAAATGCAGTCTATCTTGACGACCGTATGAGTAAAAGAGATGAAGTGAAATATTCATTTGCACTATTTACAGTGTAAACTTCATTCTCACTTTAATAAACACCAAAAATGAATGTCCATGTTTTTCCACTGTGTGCCTGATTTAATCAAATAGCTGAATTAATCACATGATGTATAATTACTCATTTCCATGAGTACATATTCCTAATTGAATATGACTTAACTTAATATTTTGGACCACTAAGGTTGCTTGTCTCCATCCCGACAAACACTGCCCTCTAGTGGTGGTTCTGTAAAGGCGCACTAAGGTTGCTGTTGTGTGGTGTCTCCATCCTGACAACACTGCCCTCTAGTGGTGGTTCTGTGAAGGCGCACCAAGATGCTGCTTTAGACAAAAATACATTCAGTGGCGGTTTAAAAATATTTCAATATATTATTCAAACATTATTCAAAAAACTGACTGTGCAAAAAACAATGTAACCATATATCTTCATTAACTATTATTCTTTTTAAACTTATTCAAATAAACAAAAAAGGGAAATGGGAAAATACAGCAACAAGTAATGTAAAGAAGAAAAAAAAAAGCTGAAAGTTGACACTGTTAACTAATCATAACGCAAAGATTTGTCTTTCAATAAAATGTATTTACAACACTTTTTGTTAACTTCTTACAAAATAAAAAATGTTTATAAAAAATATTTTAGTGGCCCCGATTCTTAGATGTTTTAGTATGCAACATGTAGACACCCCCCTATGTATGTATTGTCTGAGAAAATGTGATCAAGTTCTAATTGTGTAGGGGAACAAATAAGACTTTACACAAGGCAGCTCAAACAGCTGATTGTCTTTTGAAATATTGTGTGAGCTATGATCATCAATGATTATGTTTTTGTGCTGCTGGGTTGCATATGACGTCACATCCGTCAGCAGCTTGAGTGTAACATTAAAACAAGGGAGAGGAAATGTAGAGTTTGAGTAGAAAATGTTGTATTGTTGTTCTGTTCTTGGCTGTTCCAGTCGTTCAAATAAAGAGATAGGAAAGAACTTTAATAAATTATCAAAATAAGTGGTTCATAAAGGTCATAAAGTCAGGTAAAAAATGAAAGTGGGTCAAAGGAAATGTCTCTTAAAATGATCACTTTCATCATCTTGTGAAATACACTGGACTGCTTGTGTCTGCAGAGATCATTTTGTAAAATGTTTGTTTGAACATTTGATTTGTTTGAGAAACTTTCTATGATGCAATCAAGTTTATTCTCCACTACATTAGTAGTGTTTGAGAGCACAACTAAACATAAAGAAAGGACAAGAGACCACATTAGTTTGTGTTATGTTGTGGTTGCTAGAACTAGAAGACCTGCTTGTGCAAATAAACTAACTCATGTTAAGTCCTCGTAATAAATATTGGGATTGTTGGTCCAATCCACCCTATTTTTGTTCTCCATTTTCATAACAGAAACTAAAAACGTAGTTGTTGTTGTGCAGGAAAGACAAGTGCTTTATTCAACACAGATGACCACATTATAGCATCTTTAGTGATATTTGTTCGCATCAAGAAAATATCCTTAATAGTAATAATGAAGTAGATGAATAATCTCAACAGCATAAACTGAATGTTGACATCGCTAGCAAACAATGCTGAACAACATCTACAGCTAAATAATGACACAAAATAAACTTCACACATAAAAACAAGTGCAGACATGAATTGTAGATGAGACTAATTTTGTAGCAGGAAATCAACTGCAAACAAACGTTACTTTTTCTCACTAGCATAACAATCACAACAGCACTTAGTCAAATATGTTACTTAGTGATGCACTAATAAGTCCAACTTTGTCTTTAACTGATTAATGTTTCATTTGTGGACCTCTCACATGTAAAGACATGATGTGTAAATACTGTAAGTGTCTAATACTGTAAGTGTCTAATACTGTAAGTGTCTAATACTGTAAGTGTCAAGTGAAGTGAGAGAGATGTGATGATGAATAGTTGAAGTAAAAATGTCCACTCCATATTTCATCCTATTTTCTAGAAGTTGTTCATGATGTATTTAAGTCCCATCTTAAAACTCATTTGTATACTCTAGCCTTTAAATAGCCCCCCTGTTAGACCAGTTGATCTGCCGTTTGTTTTCTTTTCTCCTCTGCTCCCCTTTTCCTTGAGGGGGGGGGCACAGGTCCGGTGGCCATGGATGAAGTGCTGGCTGTCCAGAGTCGGGACCCGGGGTGGACCGCTCGCCTGTGCATTGGCTGGGAACATCTCTGCGCTGCTGACCCGTCTCCGCTCGGGATGGTGTCCTGCTGGCCCCACTATGGACTGGACTCTTACTATTATGTTGGATCCACTATGGACTGGACTCTCACAATATTATGTTAGACCCACTCGACATCCATTGCTTTCGGTCTCCCCTAGAGGGGGGGGGGGGGGTTACCCACATATGCGGTCCTCTCCAAGGTTTCTCATAGTCATTCACATCGACGTCCCACTGGGGTGAGTTTTTCCTTGCCCGTATGTGGGCTTTGTACCGAGGATGTCGTTGTGGCTTGTGCAGCCCTTTGAGACACTTGTGATTTAGGGCTGTATAAATAAAGATTGATTGATTGATTGATTGATGTTTGCCTCTAGACCTTTGAACATCTGCACTGATGCAGTGAACAAACAAGAGCCCACTTGTACCTGCCAAAGTGCAGCTGGGATAGGCTCCAGCACCCCTGTCATCCCAAAAGGGACAAGCGGTAGGAAATGGATGCCTGGATGAGGACTCGAGACTATTGCCCGAAAACCGGGAATTGCCTGTCGGTCACGTGACTGCAACAAAGATTGATCTGGCAGTTTTACCTGAAGTTGCAGTATTTTCCTCTTTGATCCACCAGAGGGCAGTGTGCTAATTACAACTACTTGTTCTAGCACCACATTTGTTCTCATTCTTCAACTAAAGTGTGTGTGTGTGTGTGTGTGTGTGTGTGTGTGTGTGTGTGTGTGTGTGTGTGTGTGTGTGTGTGTGTGTGTGTGTGTGCGCGCGCGTGTGTGTTCTTGTATTTCTACCCTTCTTGAGACATGATATGAGGAGGTGTGAACAAGGCAGGGCCGCCCGTGGCATAGGCCGTATAGGCAAATGCTAAGGGCGCCGTCCATCAGGGGGCGCCACGCCAGTGCCACAAATGTTGGAGAAAAAAAAGAAAGAAAAAAAAAGTTGTTACTATTATTTCTAAATACAAAAAATAATCTCACGTTAATCAAAATGCAAAGTAAAGCCTATTTAATAGAAATATTATTTGTTACAACATTACGCCCCCCCCCCTCCTCCCCCCGCACGGTGCGCCCCCTCCCTTCCCGTATCATGACTCTTTTTGGACGTCACCACATCAAAAAATCAACACAAGATGTCAAAACGGCCAAAACTGTCAGGTGCCCAGGGAAGAAAAAAGAGAAAAGAAGAGGAGAAACGAGAAAAGACAGAGGTAGCAGGTAGGTAACGTTAGCCTACATGAAATTATTTGTCTGTTACAGAATGTGATAGTAGCCTGGCTTTTTAGCATTAAGCTAATGTTACATGATTCGGCAATTGCTAATCAATAAATAGCTAGTTCTGTTTTAACGTCGGATTAATATTGTGGAGGGGGCTAAATTGTTTTGGAAAATAATAATGTAACGTTAGGTAATTACAGTACTCCCACCTTACATTCCTCAGGGACATTTGTATTAGATCTTTTAAGCAGGTGTTTTTTGTTTACATTGTTATTGCCTTCTGGTTAGCTAATGTTTGCCCTGCAGGTAATAGTCACTTTTCCACCCCTTTATATATTAGGTATAGTTGTAAGTAAAAAAAAAAGGTCAAAGACAAAGCTATTCGGGTTCTTGTGAGTATATACACTTCACTGCCGATGTGGGGGGGCGCCACCTAAAATCTTGCCTAGGGCGCCAGATTGATTAGGGCCGGGCCTGGAACAAGTGATGACAAATCATTGCAGTGGTGTGTCGTCAGGACCAGCAAGACCTTCTCTGCTGGCCTAACAACCACAAATCATCATCATAATTAAAGATAAAAGTCATTTACTTTCCCTAAATATGTAAAAGTATTCATATTCTCTCCATGTCATATTATGCTCCTTCCACTGCTGTTGTTTTTACTTTATAGAGTTTGTGTGGTGAAATTTGTCCTCTGCATTTGACCCATCCCCTTGATCACCCCCTGGGAGGTGAAGTGAGCAGTGGGCAGCAGTGGTGCCGCGCCCGGGAATCATTTTTGGTGATTTAACCCCCAATTCCAAGCCTTGATGCTGAGTGCCAAGCAGGGAGGTAATAGCTCCCATTTTTTATAGTCTTTGATATGACTCGGCCGGGGTTTGAACCCACAACCTACCGATCTCAGCGCGGACACTCTAACCACTAGGCCACTTAGTAAGTTTGTATCCAATCAGAATTCAGCTAGCTTATGTTGCCATGCTGTACCAAATCTGCCTTCACAATCAACAATGTGTGTGCACTGGAAGTGAATGGACACATACAGTTGATAGACAGTTGCCATAGCCAATCAGATCATGAGTTGTTGTCAGTCAGGTCTTCTAGCTGGCCTCACCTTGAACGTGACATTTACGCCTCCTGTGATTGGATACTCACTTGTCACTCCAAAGTGAGTATCCAATCACAAGTTGCAAGTTAGCAGGAAGTGTTGCATCGAAGTAGCCATACCGGGCTAGCAGAGCAGGAGAAGAAAACGTTGATTAGGTGGCAGATATATTGGAGCATTCCAGAAGAGTTGGTGCTGCAGGGAATTCCTTCTGTTGTGTTTATGTTGTGTTGCGCTGCTAATATTCTCCCAAAATGTTTATGACAGTGTTGTTTAGTGTGGTTTCACTATATGGCACAGGTTTATGACAGTGTCGGCGTTGTTCATATGGCCACCCTTAGTGTGACATGTATGGCTGTTGACTAAGTATGCGCTTCATCAACGTGTCCTCCATTGAAAATGATCAGGATCATTAATAAAGGAAACAAAGGGAAGGAGTGAAGTTTTTTTCTTGACATGTTCAACTAGATACTATTATTAACCCATTAAACGCGACAATATATTTGCAAGGCCATTTTGAAGAAGGATATTTAAAGAGAAACTACATCTTGTGAGACCATGCTCAGCTGTTCTGGCGATAAAACGAATGAAGCGACTACGAGTGGTACCACTGGCTTATACGGCCTTGAATAGTGAGTTCATATATTTAATTTTTCACTATTGATATGTTGTTGCCATTTTAATTTTGACAGTAGCACATAAGATATGTTTTAATCACTGATGAAGGTTTAGTGATGTTTAAATGTGCCAGAAAATAACCTGTTTTGTACACTGTTGATGTGTTTCAATATCCAGTAGTGCGTAAATGTGTTTCTGTATAGTATTTCTCCAGCAATGGTCATGTGATGACATCAATGATGATATTTGGAGAGGTCATCATTGAAGTCATCACTGAAGGCCTAGGTGGGAAACTCATGGCCCGCCACTGAGTGAATGTATATGCACAGTGTATGTATATGTATGTTTGTACAGTGAATGTATATGTACAGTATGTGTGTATGTATGTTTGTACAGTGAATGTATATGTACATGTATGTTTATATGTATGTTTGTACAGTGAGTGGTGCAATGGGTGCTGAGTGGATAGAGTTAATAATGTGAGAGTCCAGTCCAAGTGGGGCCAGCAGGGGGTCTTCTTCATGTAGACATGTTGGGGTGCAGTGATGTCACCACCTGATGCACAGAGGAGTGGTAGTGGTCCATCCTGGGTCCCCACCTGGAACAACTAGAGAGAGGCAGGAGGAAGGAAGGATCCGTGGTCACCTGAGGCAGAGCACAAATGAGCGACAGCAGATCAACTGGTCTAAGAAGGGGTCTCTTTCAAGGCTAGAGTATACAAATGAGTTTTAAGATGGGAATTAAATGCTTATCAGTGAATAAACGCAAGCGTGAACTGGGAAGTAAATCCTCCACATTGGTGAGGACTCATGCTGGGAACATGTTTTACACCAACATGGACGCTCCAAGCCTGTGCAGATCATGTGTGGCCAGGTTTTCAAGTGGCTACATCTGGAACAGCTTGCCACATTCTTGTTGCTTTAAAGGTTTCCTGTTGTTCATTGCAGCTGTTTTTGGCTTGGATGGATGTATTACTCCTCAATGCACAGTATATACTTTTATTTACAGTGCAGGAATCGTACTGATAGAGGAGTACTTCCTGCACATTTAAAAACAAGTGACCCTGCTATTCCTCTCATGCACACACACACACACACACACACACACACACACACACACACACACACACACACACACACACACACACACACACACACACACACACACACACACACACACACACACACACACACACACACACACACACACACACACACAGGGCAGGGTGATGCAGGAGCTGCTGCAGCATCTCTGACACAGTGTAGCGTGACAAACGCAGACAGAAAAGGCAGGAGGAAGGAAGGAAGGAAGGAAGGAAGGAAGGAAGGAAGAAAGGAGGAGGAGAAGGAGGGAAAGAAGGAGGAAGAGAGACAACTCTGTCAAAAAAAAGGACGTCGGCGGACAGAAGAAGGGAGGAGAGTGTAGAAGAGAAGAAGAGCAGAGGGTGTTGCAGCCATGATGTCGGACACACCTTTGCGGAGGAATGGCACGGCAACAATACGGTAGGTGGACTTTTCTTCACGTACAGTATGTCTGTTTCTCCTCCGTCCTCTCCCTTCCGTCTGACAGGGTTGTCATGGGAACAGCAGCCCCGTCATGGTGAGGCTGCTGCTCAGTCATGACTGGAGAGGACTTACCTCGCCTCATGCAGAGCATATCTTTCTTATCTGACTCATCAATGCCTCTTTTACCCCCCAAAATCATCCTCTGCATTGTTCTTATCTGCAGCCTGAATAGCATCATGGCATACACATGCATACATGATGCATACACATGCATGCATGTTGCATACACATGCATACATGTTGCATGATCAGCATTCAGGCTGCAGCCATCATGCATCATCATCACAGTGAGTTCATCATTGACATATTTGTGTAGCATCATGTTTAGACAAGTAGTCGGCAGGATCATCCAAAAATACTTCCACAAAACTTTTGCAGAGGTGCCGATTCCATTGTGAGATCATTCATTTCCCAGTAAATAATTCAAAGTCGCCAACACTGGGCCCCGGCCCCATGGTTAAGAAACACTGGTATATAGTATATGCCATCAGTGTGCTGGGGACCATCTCATGAAACTAATGCATGCATTAAACTGGCCCCTGTGGGGAAAAGGTTGGGGACCCCTGCTGTGGAGTACATTTAAGGATGGCTACCTTTCACCTTTCAATCCCTACGGCACCAGTTCCTGGTATCAGGTAATCAATACTGGTACTTAGCAGTACTAAGAGCCAGAACACTCCCAGTAAGACTTAGTATCAAAAAACATTGACATTGTAGACAAAGTTGTATTGGCACCAAAACAAGTTTTGGCAACAAATAAATACAAACATTGAAAAAATACAATATTTTTGGTGGATGTTTTCTAGGCCGTTTTCCATGGCCTCACCAGTGCACTATCAACACCGTGTATGGCGGGGATGGTGTTCTGCTGACCTCGACTGCGGATGTTGTGGATCGGTGGAGGGAATACTTCGAAGACCTCCTCAATCCCACCAACACGTCTTCCTATGAGGAAGCAGTGCCTGGGGAATCTGTGGTGGGCTCTCCTATTTCTGGGGCTGAGGTTGCTGAGGTAGTTAAAAAGCTCCTCGGTGGCAAGGCCCCGGGGGTGGATGAGATCCGCCCGGAGTTCCTTAAGGCTCTGGATGCTGTGGGGCTGTCTTGGTTGACAAGACTCTGCAGCATCGCGTGGACATCGGGGGCGGTACCACTGGATTGGCAGACCGGGGTGGTGGTTCCTCTCTTTAAGAAGGGGAACCGGAGGGTGTGTTCTAACTATCGTGGGATCACACTCCTCAGCCTTCCCGGTAAGGTCTATTCAGGTGTACTGGAGAGGAGGCTACGCCGGATAGTCGAACCTCGGATTCAGGAGGAACAGTGTGGTTTTCGTCCTGGTCGTGGAACTGTGGACCAGCTCTATACTCTGGGCAGGGTCCTTGAGGGTGCATGGGAGTTTGCCCAACCAGTCTACATGTGCTTTGTGGACATGGAGAAGGCATTCGACCGTGTCCCTTGGGAAGTCCTGTGGGGAGTGCTCAGAGAGTACGGGGTATCGGACTGTCTGATTGTGGCAGTCCGCTCCCTGTATGATCAGTGCCAGAGCTTGGTCCGCATTGCCGGTAGTAAGTCAGACACGTTTCCAGTGAGGGTTGGACTCCGCCAAGGCTGCCCTTTGTCACCCATTCTGTTCATAACTTTTATGGACAGAATTTCTAGGCGCAGTCAAGGCGTTGAGGGGATCTGGTTTGGTGGCTGCAGGATTAGGTCTCTGCTTTTTGCAGATGATGTGGTCCTGATGACTTCATCTGGCCAGGATCTTCAGCTCTCGCTGGATCGGTTCGCAACTGAGTGTGAAGTGACTGGGATGAGAATCAGCACCTCCAAGTCCGAGTCCATGGTTCTCGCCCGGAAAAGGGTGGAGTGCTATCTCCGGGTTGGGGAGGAGATCTTGCCTCAAGTGGAGGAGTTCAAGTACCTCGGAGTCTTGTTCACGAGTGAGGGAAGAGTGGATCGTGAGATCGACAGGCGGATCGGTGCGGCGTCTTCAGTAATGCGGACGCTGTATCGATCCGTTGTGGTGAAGAAGGAGCTGAGCCGGAAGGCAAAGCTCTCAATTTACCGGTCGATTTACGTTCCCATCCTCACCTATGGTCATGAGCTTTGGGTTATGACCGAAAGGACAAGATCACGGGTACAAGCGGCCCAAATGAGTTTCCTCCGCCGGGTGGCGGGTCTCTCCCTTAGAGATAGGGTGAGAAGCTCTGTCATCCGGGAGGAGCTCAAAGTAAAGCCGCTGCTCCTCCACATGGAGAGGAGCCAGATGAGGTGGTTCGGCTATCTGGTCAGGATGCCACCCGAACGCCTCCCTAGGGAGGTGTTTAGGGCACGTCCGACCGGTATGAGGCCGCGGGGAAGACCCAGGACACGTTGGGAAGACTATGTCTCCCGGCTGGCCTGGGAACGCCTCGGGGTCCCACAGGAAGAGCTGGACGAAGTGGCTGGGGAGAGGGAAGTCTGGGCTTCCCTGCTTAGGCTGCTGCCCCCGCGACCCGACCCCGGATAAGCGGAAGAAGATGGATGGATTTCTAGGCCAATATTCATATTTTAGTACACTTGTACTGTTTTTGTGTCTTTGAAATGTTCTTATGATCGCTTCTCTTTTTTTTACGATTTCTGGGGGCGGGAATGATAACACATTTACCAATTTTTTCAGTGTTTTACTTGCATGCCCAAGTCCAGTGAAACTGCTTCCGAGCAGTTTTACTGGACTTGGGCATGCAAGTAAAACACAGAAGAAGAAGAAGAAGAAGAAGAAGAAGAAGAAGAAGAAGAAGAAGAAGAAGAAGAAGAAGAAGAAGAAGAAGAAGAAGAAGAAGAAGAAGAAGAAAGGGCGTCTAAATTCAGTTGAAAAAAGCTTCAAAATATGAAATGAAGCAAAAGTAATTTACCTTGAGTAGACTTTTGTGTGTTTCTGTGACAGATTCATCTCTGCTCAGAGAGAAATCTTGTCAAACTTGGTTAAATTACTCAACTTTCTTACTTTCACAATGACTTTGATACATGCAGTTGATTTCAGTTATTAGAATATATTTATGTTGAATAAATTACTATGTATCATTTCTTATTACAAAGCAAATACAATAACTTTAAAGCAAGTACTAATTTTTATTAGTTATGTTAAAAGTTAATCGAGGATTTATTATTATTGTTTAATTTTTTACATAAAATGTAACATGGCAGTCAACCATCAGCTTCTCTCACTTGATGATGATGTTGTGTAGTTGGATGATGATGTTGTGTAGTTGGATGATGATGTTGTGTAGTTGGATGATGATGTTGTGTAGTTGGATGATGATGTGTAGTTGGATGATGATGTTGTGTAGTTGGATGATGGTGTTGTGTAGTTGGATGATGATGTTGTGTAGTTGGATGATGATGTTGTGTAGTTGGATGATGGTGTTGTGTAGTTGGATGATGGTGTTGTGTAGTTGGATGATGATGTTGTGTAGTTGGATGATGGTGTTGTGTAGTTGGATGATGGTGTTGTGTAGTTGGATGATGATGTTGTGTAGTTGGACGTCCTCTCAGAAGCACACCTGTGAAGGAAATCCAGATGTGCCACAAAGGCAAAGATCATTTTTGTCTTCCTTGTTGAATGATCATCACTAAGTAATACTCAGATATTATTTTTAAAGATGTTTTGATGTAATTGTTGATAGAAATGTCTCCTCTTAAACCCCAGCTTATTTTTAAGTACATTTTAAATAATCCCTCAACTCTACAATATAACAGTTGATGTTTAAAAATATGTTGCAGGTTGTACTTTCAAATGTGTTTGTAAATATTATATAACTATTATTTATAAATGTATCCCCCTATTTTGTATTATTTGCAATTAAGGCAGGAAATGCATCACAATAGTGGTAGTTGCATCACATTGTGTCAAAATAACACAATAAGACACGAGTCCACTTATTTAGCTGTAAACATAGAAAGAACAATGAGGACGGTGGACGGGAGCAAGTGTTCATGCTACGCTGCGTGATGGTTTTACTACAAGTCAGTGTCAAATATGTCTTAGTTGGCAACGGAAATATTCTGCAAGTGATTTAATGAGCCAGTCCACAAATTTGCTTCCTGCATTTTGGTAAAACATTCACTTTATTCACACCAGGTCAAAATGAGAAGTTGAGAAGGGAAGCAGCCACAGTGATGCTAGCAAGATAAGATAAGATAAGTAAAGTTCAAGATGCTGTGAAGAGTTCACAGCTTTGTGGGTGGATGGTATTTTACTAGGTACTGTACATCCATAGGACCACCAGAACTTAGTACTTGCCCCCTAAATCTAGTGTCTACACACACATATTGTCATTGTATGCCTTGATTGTGTCACTCAGTACATGATGCATCAGTGTGTGGAGCACATAGCCCAAGTAGAGTAGTGGGATGCTGAGTGAGGACTTAGTTGTGGTTAGACTGACTAAATCTGTTGTGGTTAGACTGACTAAATCTGTTGTTAAGAAGCACCTGGACTGAAATGTGGATTCATGTTCTCTGTCAGTCTTGCTTACCAAGTTATAATAAAGTCTGCTCTGCTAGACAGTAAAAGTCTGTAAGGATAGAACAGAATATACATTTATTTAACCAAAACCACCTTCAGCTAATATCATAAAAACTTAGTGGTGGTTCTCAGTAGTTTTGTCAAAAGAGCGTGTCTGGCACTGTCACCTTCATGACAGACATGATATTTGTGTTCACACACTAAGAAAGTAACAAGAGTCTCTAGTGGTCCACCCCTTAAATATACCCGGACTGCCTTGTCCATAGAGGTCCACCCCTTAAATATACCCAGACTGCCTTGTTCCTAGTGGTCCACCCCTTAAATGTACCCAGACTGCCTTGTCCACAGTGGTCCACCCCTTAAATGTACCCAGACTGCCTTGTTCCTAGTGGTCCACCCCTTAAATGTACCCAGACTGCCTTGTCCCTAGTGGTCCACCCCTTAAATGTACCCAGACTGCCTTGTTCCTAGTGGTCCGCCCCTTAAATGTACCCAGAATGCCTTGTTCCTAGTGGTCCACCCCTTAAATGTACCCAGACTGCCTTGTTCCTAGTGGTCCACCCCTTAAATGTACCCAGACTGCCTTGTCCCTAGTGGTCCACCCCTTAAATGTACCCAGACTGCCTTGTTCCTAGTGGTCCACCCCTTAAATATACCCAGACTGCCTTGTTCCTAGTGGTCCACCCCTTAAATGGACCCAGACTGCCTTGTTCCTAGTGGTCCACCCCTTAAATGTACCCAGACTGCCTTGTCCATAGTGGTCCACCCCTTAAATGTACCCAGACTGCCTTGTTCCTAGTGGTCCACCCCTTAAATGTACCCAGACTGCCTTGTTCCTAGTGGTCCACCCCTTAAATGTACCCAGACTGCCTTGTTCCTAGTGATCCACCCCTTAAATGGACCCAGACTGCCTTGTTCCTAGTGGTCCACCCCTTAAATGTACCCAGACTGCCTTGTCCATAGTGGTCCACCCCTTAAATGTACCCAGACTGCCTTGTTCCTAGTGGTCCACCCCTTAAATGTACCCAGACTGCCTTGTTCCTAGTGGTCCACCCCTTAATTATACCCAGACTGCCTTGTCCTTAGTGGTCCACCCCTTAAATGTACCCAAACTGCCTTGTTCCTAGTGGCCCACCCCTTAAATATACCCAGACTGCCTTGTTCCTAGTGGTCCACCCTTTAAATGTACCCAGACTGCCTTGTTCCTAGTGGTCCACCCCTTAAATGTACCCAGACTGCCTTGTCCCTAGTGGTCCACCCCTTAAATGTATCCAGACTGCCTTGTCCCTAGTGGTCCACCCCTTAAATGTACCCAGACTGACTTGTTCCTAGTGGTCCACCCCTTAAATATACCCAGACTGCCTTGTTCCTAGTGGTCCACCCCTTAAATGTACCCAGACTGCCTTGTCCATTGTGGCCCACCCCTTAAATATACCCAGACTGCCTTGTTCCTAGTGGTCCACCCTTTAAATGTACCCAGACTGCCTTGTTCCTAGTGGTCCACCCCTTAAATGTACCCAGACTGCCTTGTTCCTAGTGGTCCACCCCTTAAATGTACCCAGACTGCCTTGTTCCTAGTGGTCCACCCCTTAAATGTACCCAGACTGCCTTGTTCCTAGTGATCCACCCCTTAAATGTACCCGGACTGCTTTGTCCATAGTGGTCCACCCCTTAAATGTACCCAGACTGCCTTGTTCCTAGTGGTCCACCCCTTAAATGTACCCAGACTGCCTTGCTCATAGTGGTCCACCCCTTACATGTACCCAGACTGCCTTGTTCCTAGTGGTCCACCCCTTAAATGTACCCAGACTGCCTTGTCCCTAGTGGTCCACCCCTTAAATGTACCCAGACTGCCTTGTTCCTAGTGGTCCACCCCTTAAATGTACCCAGACTGCCTTGTTCCTAGTGGTCCACCCCTTAAATGTACCCAGACTGCCTTGTCCATAGTGGTCCACCCCTTAAATGTACCCAGACTGCCTTGTTCCTAGTAGTCCACCCCTTAAATGTACCCAGACTGCCTTGTTCCTAGTTGTCCACCCCTTAAATGTACCCAGACTGCCTTGTCCCTAGTGGTCCACCCCTTAAATGTACCTGGACTGCCTTGTTGCACCTGGTCTTCCCTGATAATCTAAAGGTAGTTTCCGTGAACACGTGAAGCTGCGGAGTCACGCCAGTGTGACGTGTTGTGCTGTGCAGGTGTGTCATGCAGGTGTGTCATGCAGGTGTGTCGTGCAGGTGTGTCATGCAGGTGTGTCGTGCAGGTGTGTGATTGAGGTCAATAGAGTTGTGTGAGCACACAGTCAATGTTTAGGTCTTTTTTCGGGTATTTTACGGGTGTCAGTACTTTCATGATGAGGATAAGAAGTTGGTCATGCTGTGAGTCTTTAATGAATATAAATGGGATGTCAAATGTTCATTTATTTGTTTCCTTTGAAAATCATACGCATGTTGCCTGTTTTTTTGTATGTAAAACTATAATTATGAGAAAGGTTTGGTACTGTAATTTCTGGGTGTCTAGAATGACTTCATTGGCTGTACGTTGCTTTCCTTTTGAAAAATTGTTTCGGTTTTCGTACGATTCACTTTTTATTGGACTCTTTGGAACAAATGAATGCTGAACTGAGCTGAACTTTATGGAAATGAATGAGCAGCCACACACGTCATGTAACACACGTCTAATTGACACAATTGTCAATAGCAACCTCTAAAGTCACACAATTCAGAATGACATCAAGTTGGTAGTTTGAGCTGCCATCATGCAGATTGTGACACCAGACGTGCTTTACGTTCACACTATTACAACACAAATCATCGTTTGCCTTCATTATAATAACAGATTTGAGTTGTCATGACTAAGTCATGTAGAAATGATGACTGTGACAGCTTAACCCTGGAAAAGACTAATCCTGGAAAAAGAGTTATTTCAAACACAGAAGTAACTGCCTCTTTAAATGTCCTACACAGTGCTGTGTCATTTACATGAATGATGATTATTAGGTACAAATATACACTCAATCATTACATGAAAGCTTTCCAAAGATGGTTTCATTCCACAGGCCTGTGTGCAGATTAGCCCTGACCTGCACACTTGCTAGCAGTTAGTTTGTGTACATTGAGAGCTGAAAATGACACAAAATACAAGCTAAATGCTAGCAGATTTGTTTAAACTTTGGGATTGTCATCCATCGTAGTAAGCAGAGAAGAAAATGTCAGATGTAAACAAGCAGACCTCCCTGATGTATCAAATATGCATGAGATCAAACTCCCTTAACAAAAAAGCTTTCATCATTTCCTCACATAAATGCAAACTTTTCTTATTTACTTTCTTTCTGGATATTTACTATTTCCCCCCTGCCTTATTTTCTTCTGCTTCCACATCTGGAGGCCATTACTGCTGGGCTGGGGTTGAGAGTGGGCGGAGCCAGGCAGTGAGGTCATCGTGTCGTCGTGGCGATGTGGAGGAACAATGATGCTGTTGTCTACAGAGGTGGGCAACCAATGTAACGGAGGGTGGGTGGAAGGGGGAAGGGGGAAGGGACAGTGAGAGCGTTTTAGGAGGTGAAGAAGAAGTGGGATTGATGGTATGGCATCAGAGAGGCAATGATCACTAAACATGGCTGAGATGAGGAGAAGACGCCTGTGGATAAAGACAGCATGGTGTGATTGGTGTGAATCCAGCTCTCAGAGAAAAGCCAGACCGTTGCTGGCTGGAAAGGCCGACAGCTGCACAATTGTCACTACTAGTCTGCTTTTGTCACTCACTTCTACAAGGAGAAACTACTAGTCTGCTTTTGTCACTCACTTCTACAAGGAGAAACTACTAGTCTGCTTTTGTCACTCACTTCTACAAGGAGAAACTACTAGTCTGCTTTTTTCACTCACTTCTACAAGGAGAAACTACTAGTCTGCTTTGTCACTCACTTCTACAAGGAGAAACTACTAGTCTGCTTTTGTCACTCACTTCTACACGGAGAAACTACTAGTCTGCTTTTGTCACTCACTTCTACAAGGAGAAACTACTAGTCTGCTTTTGTCACTCACTTCTACAAGGAGAAACTACTAGTCTGCTTTTTTCACTCACTTCTACAAGGAGAAACTACTAGTCTGCTTTGTCACTCACTTCTACAAGGAGAAACTACTAGTCTGCTTTTGTCACTCACTTCTACACGGAGAAACTACTAGTCTGCTTTTGTCACTCACTTCTACAAGGAGAAACTACTAGTCTGCTTTTGTCACTCACTTCTACAAGGAGAAACTACTAGTCTGCTTTTGTCACTCACTTCTACAAGGAGAAACTACTAGTCTGCTTTTGTCACTCACTTCTACAAGGAGAAACTACTAGTCTGCTTTTGTCACTCACTTCTACAAGGAGAAACTACTAGTCTGCTTTTGTCACTCACTTCTACAAGGAAAAGCTACTAGTCTGCTTTTGTCACTCACTTCTACAAGGAGAAACTACTAGTCTGCTTTTGTCACTCATTTCTACAAGGAGAAACTACTAGTCTGCTTTTGTCACTCACTTCTACAAGGAGAAACTACTAGTCTGCTTTTGTCACTCACTTCTACACGGAGAAACTACTAGTCTGCTTTTGTCACTCACTTCTACAAGGAGAAACTACTAGTCTGCTTTTGTCACTCACTTCTACACAGAGAAACTACTAGTCTGCTTTTGTCACTCACTTCTACAAGAAGAAACTACTAGTCTGCTTTTGTCACTCACTTCTACACGGAGAAACTACTAGTCTGCTTTTGTCACTCACTTTTACAAGGAGAAACTACTAGTCTGCTTTTGTCACTCACTTCTACAAGGAGAAACTACTAGTCTGCTTTTGTCACTCACTTCTACAAGGAGAAACTACTAGTCTGCTTTTGTCACTCACTTCTACAAAGAGAAACTAGTAGTCTGCTTTTGTCACTCACTTCTACACAGAGAAACTACTAGTCTGCTTTTGTCACTCACTTCTACACGGAGAAACTACTAGTCTGCTTTTGTCACTCACTTCTACAAGGAGAAACTACTAGTCTGCTTTTGTCACTCACTTCTACAAGGAGAAACTACTAGTCTGCTTTTGTCACTCATTTCTACAAGGAGAAACTACTAGTCTGCTTTTGTCACTCACTTCTACAAGGAGAAACTACTAGTCTGCTTTTGTCACTCACTTCTACACGGAGAAACTACTAGTCTGCTTTTGTCACTCACTTCTACAAGGAGAAACTACTAGTCTGCTTTTGCCACTCACTTCTACACGGAGAAACTACTAGTCTGCTTTTGTCACTCACTTCTATAAGGAGAAACTACTAGTCTGCTTTTGTCACTCACTTCTACAAGGAGAAACTACTAGTCTGCTTTTGTCACTCACTTCTACAAGGAGAAACTACTAGTCTGCTTTTGTCACTCACTTCTACAAGGAGAAACTACTAGTCTGCTTTTGTCACTCACTTCTACAAGGAGAAACTACTAGTCTGCTTTGTCACTCACTTCTACAAGGAGAAACTACTAGTCTGCTTTTGTCACTCACTTCTACACGGAGAAACTACTAGTCTGCTTTTGTCACTCACTTCTACAAGGAGAAACTACTAGTCTGCTTTTATCACTCACTTCTACAAGGAGAAACTACTAGTCTGCTTTTGTCATTCACTTCTACAAGGAGAAACTACTAGTCTGCTTTTGTCACTCACTTCTACACGGAGAAACTACTAGTCTGCTTTTGTCACTCACTTCTACAAGGAGAAACTACTAGTCTGCTTTGTCACTCACTTCTACAAGGAGAAACTACTAGTCTGCTTTTGTCACTCACTTCTACACGGAGAAACTACTAGTCTGCTTTTGTCACTCACTTCTACAAGGAGAAACTACTAGTCTGCTTTTATCACTCACTTCTACAAGGAGAAACTACTAGTCTGCTTTTGTCATTCACTTCTACAAGGAGAAACTACTAGTCTGCTTTTGTCACTCACTTCTACACGGAGAAACTACTAGTCTGCTTTTGTCACTCACTTCTACAAGGAGAAACTACAAGTCTGCTTTTGTCACTCACTTCTACACGGAGAAACTACTAGTCTGCTTTTGTCACTCACTTCTACAAGGAGAAACTACTAGTCTGCTTTTGTCACTCACTTCTACAAGGAGAAACTACTAGTCTGCTTTTGTCACTCACTTCTACAAGGAGAAACTACTAGTCTGCTTTTGTCACTCACTTCTACACGGAGAAACTACTAGTCTGCCTTTGTCACTCACTTCTACAAGGAGAAACTACTAGTCTGCTTTTGTCACTCACTTCTACAAGGAGAAACTACTAGTCTGCTTTTGTCACTCACTTCTACAAGGAGAAACTACTAGTCTGCTTTTGTCACTCACTTCTACAAGGAGAAACTACTAGTCTGCTTTTGTCACTCACTTCTACAAGGAGAAACTACTAATCTGCTTTTGTCACTCACTTCTACACGGAGAAACTACTAGTCTGCTTTTGTCACTCACTTCTACAAGGAGAAACTACTAGTCTGCTTTTGTCACTCACTTCTACAAGGAGAAACTACTAGTCTGCTTTTGTCACTCACTTCTACAAGGAGAAACTACTAATCTGCTTTTGTCACTCACTTCTACACGGAGAAACTACTAGTCTGCTTTTGTCACTCACTTCTACAAGGAGAAACTACTAGTCTGCTTTTGTCACTCACTTCTACAAGGAGAAACTACTAGTCTGCTTTTGTCACTCACTTCTACACGGAGAAACTACTAGTCTGCTTTTGTCACTCACTTCTACACGGAGAAACTACTAGTCTGCTTTTGTCACTCACTTCTACAAGGAGAAACTACTAGTCTGCTTTTGTCACTCACTTCTACAAGGAGAAACTACTAGTCTGCTTTTGTCACTCACTTCTACAAGGAGAAACTACTAATCTGCTTTTGTCACTCACTTCTACACGGAGAAACTACTAGTCTGCTTTTGTCACTCACTTCTACAAGGAGAAACTACTAGTCTGCTTTTGTCACTCACTTCTACAAGGAGAAACTACTAGTCTGCTTTTGTCACTCACTTCTACACGGAGAAACTACTAGTCTGCTTTTGTCACTCACTTCTACACGGAGAAACTACTAGTCTGCTTTTGTCACTCACTTCTACAAGGACTCAGTGCAAGTCTCCTTCCACTATTAGGAGCTCTTGGTTTCTTCACATTCAACATGTTTGAGGATCTAGAATGTGTGGAATAAAAAAGTCTGATGTATTAATGTATCGGTAATTCAGTGCAACCTGGATGTTCTAAACCCATTGGTTCTTTAACAGGCTTCGTAAAAAGAAAAGTTTACACACAGAAGCACATTTCTCCAAAAGAAACAATGTAAACATGAATAACAGGTTACAGCCTTGACAAAATCCACATTTTAGTAAAGATTTGAACACAATATAAAGAACAATACAGTACTGTACATCAAAAAAACATAAACGGGTGATGGATCAACTTTCTATTTAATAACAAATTACAACAACTACCTGAACTCTCCTCATTTTCACTGCTGACACACACACACACACACACACCCACACACCCACACACACACACACACACACACACGCACACACTAAAGCAGACACATGCACACACATTGTCACTAGCCTTGTGGTGCACTCACAGTATGACATGACAAAACCTCTTGACTTTAACACATACTTGCCAACCCTCCCGGATTTTCCGGGAGACTCCCGAAATTCAGCGCCTCTCCCGAAAACCAAATTTTCTCCCGAAAATCTCCCGAAATTCAGGCGGAGCTGGAGGCCACGCCCCCTCCAGCTCTATGCGGACCTGAGTGACGTGTCAACAGCCTGTTTTCACGTCCGCTTTCCCACAATATAAACAGCGTGCCTGCCCAATTACGTTATAAGTGTAGAATGATGGAGGGCGAGTTCTTGGTTTCTTATGTGGGTTTATTGTTAGGCAGTTTCATTAACGTCCTCCCAGCGCGGTACCACATGAGCAAACATGGAGTCCACAGTGTGTTTGTGTAGGAAGTAGGTAGGTGGAAGTAGGTAGGTGGAAGTAGGCAGGTGGAAGTAAGCAGGTGGAAGTAGGCAGGTGGTGGAAGTAGGCAGGTGCAGGAGGAGTAAGAAGAGAATTGCACAAAGGAAGTGATGTAATAACGAAGCTCCACCCAAGATGAGGTAAAAGTCCTGATCAGCTGACATTCAGCTCCCTCAGTCACATTTGAAAAGATCAGATTCAAAATGTGATGTAAAAAGATCAGATTTGAAGCTCTTTGGAGCGTTTAGACAAATATATCTGATTTGTGTCACTGGGGTGCAAAAAAGCCAGACTTGGTGTTCAGTGTAAACGTGCGGCTTTTTCATTTATTAATACTGAACAGCTGCCCAGTTGGAACTCACTTTTGACCTTGTTTTCCTCTCAGTAGTGCTTGTTATGTCTCTCTCTGTCTCTCTCTCTCTGTGTGTGTGTGTGTGTGTGTGTGTGTGTGTGTGTGTGTGTGTGTGTGTGTGTGTGTGTGTGATACATGCTTCTGTATTCCTGGGAGAGTCCACCGGCTGTTATTTGTCCTTATAAGGACGTTTTCCTGTGCAAAGAGGGAGCGTAAATAGGGTGAGCCAACGTGTAGGGGTACCAAGAAGGGTAGGAAATAGTAAATAGGGTAAGCCAACGTGTCAGAGTACCAAGAAGGGTAGGAAAAGAAAGTATGTGTCTGGTTGCAAATGTTGTAGAAATAGTAAAAATACATGTAAGAAAGATAATATGGAAGAAGAATATATACTGGAGGTGTGTAATATTATACAAGATGAGCAACAGTAGTGCTCTTCTTTTGAAGGAAGTACAGTATGAATATGATATGCTGAAGAGGAGTGTAATGTAGGCGTGTGTTTTTATTCTCATCAAACATATTACTAATGCAAATGCAAGCCAGCCAGCACTACATATACTGTAGATCTTGTGGAGTGATGATTACTCCATTTTATGCTCAAAATGTTAAAAGCATCAACCAGCATTTGACTAATTACTATGTTCTATGACTACTACTACTATTTGAGTAATAAAGCCAATAAAGAATATTTAGGTAGTGTAAATATTAAAGCAGATCTGAAAAGGGAACTGCACTTTTATTGGAATGTTGTCTATTGTTAACAATCATTATGATAGACATGGCGACAGAGATTTCTTTTTTGATGCATTCTAAACATTGAACAAATCTAATCAAAATTATGCTTACAATGGAGCCTGTGGGTTAGGGTTAGGGTTAGGGTTAGGGTTAGGGTTAGGGTTAGGGTTAGGGTTAACCCTGTGGGGGTCGCTCTATTCTGCCTATAAAGCTCTGTAAAAAACATCCAAACACCTTCATTAAGGTTTGACATACACACTGTAAGTGTAAACATAACATGGTAACAGCCACAGTTATAATAACATTTATTATTTACATATTTTGATCATTATTGATGATTATTACTTACACCAGACTTTGTGAGAGACAACAAACATGATAAAACATCACTTACTGTACAATGTCTGCTGTCATTAGGATCCCCACTGCTGGGATGGTCATATATTCCCATTTAGGCGAAGAATGTCTCATAATCCTCACAAAGAAACAGAGTGGGGGACAGTCAGGGGGTCTTTTTGTGTCATTCTGGCCATTTTTGGGTCCTAAATGGTTAAAGAGTACCAACTTGTTGGAATACCTCCTCAGACTTCTTCTATCCAGGTGTGATGCATGATTTGTGATTTAGAATAAACTTAAAGGGATGATGTAAACATAGGGGATAGGGCTGTCCCCATACTAATAATTTGGTACCATTACCGGTACCAAAATGTATTTTGATGCTTTACAAAACAAAGGAAACTACACAAAATGTCAATAATGGCTTTATTTTAACATACAATCTTACAATACATTAAACATATGTTTCCTCAAAGAACAAGTTTAGAAGGTTAAAATATAAATTAAAGGGCATTAAACACATTGGGCTTTTCTTGTTGCACTCAAAGAACAATTGACAATTTTCCATATTACATATAGTCTGTCATAATCAAGGATTATTAGAATAAAACAGCTTTATTGACTTATTAAATTATTTATGATTTATGGTTGCCAATACTGGTCTGTGCTTTAAGAAAACTATAATGTTTAGTAAGTACTAAAAACAAAACTATGGATAAATGTACACATATAAGCCATGTAGCAGGTAAAACACACTTTTGTTAAAGATAAAACTATTTGGGCAGTTTTAACTCTGCTAATATTTGGCCTAAAGCCAAGCAGCTGTGTGCTTGTCCATGTATCTACATGTTACGTATCTACATGTTATGTACCTACATGTTATGTACCTACTTGTTATGTATCTACATGTTATGTATCTACATGTTATGTATCTACATGTTATGTATCTACATGTTATGTACCTACATGTTATGTACCTACTTGTTATGTATTTACATGTTATGTATCTACATGTTATGTACCTACTTGTTATGTATTTACATGTTATGTATCTACATGTTATGTATCTACATGTTACGTATCTACATGTTACATATCTACATGTTATGTATCTACATGCTATGTACCTACATGTTAGGTACCTACTTGTTATGTATTTACATGTAATGTATCTACATGTTATGTATCTACATGTGCACAGCAGGGTAGCTGGTTAACTATGTTATGAGAGTAGTGTATGTGTGTTTGTGAGAATGTCAACGTGTTGTTTGAGTGACGTCAGTGAGTGAGTGGGCGAGTAAAGAGAGAGAGAGAGAGGGAGCGCGTGCACTGCGCAGTAGAGTGATGAACGGGTCCGGTTGTGTCCTGCAAAACTAATAATAAAGCGATTGTCATGAATCGGCGGCCTCGTCATTCTGACCTGAAAGCGAAACTTAGCAGACCCATTGACGGGTAAAGCGAAGTGTTTTACCCCTGACAAAAACATCGGCTCTGGAAGGAACGTCTGCCCTGTGCTCCTAGACTACGGTCTGCACCGGAGCA
Organism: Nerophis lumbriciformis; assembly: GCF_033978685.3. NCBI lineage: Eukaryota > Metazoa > Chordata > Actinopteri > Syngnathiformes > Syngnathidae > Nerophis > Nerophis lumbriciformis. Next base: position 44,646,097 of record NC_084567.2, read on the forward strand.
GAACAGCAGGACAGGTTATAACAACTACATTATTACCTGTCACTCTTTATAACTTCTTGTGCAGATCTGAATGTTCATTATTTAAATGTTTACCTAAGTTTGAAGCAAAGGTGCTAATACTATCACATTTGTCGAGGCGTGTTTTAAAGTAACACTTGTTTAAAGCGTCACTTTTATTGTTAGTTTTGAAGTCCAAATACCTCCATATTGTACTTCACACCCTCTTTATTAACCAGTAGAATTGTAGTTTTTTTGCTATTCTTCTCCAAAATGTTACTGCTTGTGTGTGCTTTGTGTGTGTGTTTTGACACACTCAACATCATGCACCTCGCTCTGTAGTTACAGCTGCACAGCAACATGTGGATGAAAAAACGGTACCGGCATTTTTCAAAAGTGTCACTTAAAACTAATATTAAGTATCCAAACTAGAGAATAATAAATGCGTATTGCATTTTAATGGTAGTGTGTGTTACGATCCGCTGCCCGGATCATAGTTTGTTTATGTCTGAGTCACGTGTTTTCAGCACCTTGATTTTGTTTGTTTTCAGTTGCCATGTCAACTGATTACATTCACCTGCCTCTGGTTAGTGTTCGGGATGCGCACCTGTTGCCCGGGCACTAATCAGAGGGCTATTTAGTCTTTGCCCTGGCCTCACTCGGTCTGGCTTCCTAGTTTGTTCCCATACAACTGATAACGACTACTTAGATTTCATGCTATTTTTGCCTGCTAGCTCCCACGCTAGTCCTTTTGTTTTGCCTTTTGTGCTACGTGCATGTCTTTTGTTTGTTCATCGAATGATTTATATTTTAAATAAATAATTTTCCTACCTGCAAGCTGTGTCCGAAGCCGTCTGCATCCTTGGGAGAACCACACCCGCATCACTATGCGACCAGGTCGTTACAGTAGCTGGCTTCTTACTGTAAAAAGTAAGCGACTATTCACCGTGAATTAGCAAGTAGATTAATATTACTTTTGACAAAATAACATTTTACCGCATACGTCAGCAGCCAAATTAGGAGCTTTTGTGACCCCTTTGGAAATTGTCAACGTCATCAGTTACATACGAAGTAATTTATTGTGTTTTCAGAGGAGGCTGCAATTTATATTGCAATTTAAATTCCTAAGTTGGGCCAAATAAGCCAAAGAAAAAGTATTCAGAATGAACGGATTGATACTTGCTGAGCTGAGATGTCTTGCATCTTGCGTAAGTCAAAAGTTGACCTTTTAGAGACATTTTTAACCAAATGTTTTGGTCAAACTCCAAATGATAGGTCTTGGAGGTCCATGTGTAATTGCAGAGAATGATTTGGTAAAGCGTGTTCAGCTCAGTCTTGCAGTGCTGGATGTCTTCACACACCACACAAGGAAGACTTTTCCAGCGCTGTGAGCCAAGAGAAGATGATCAGCTTGTATCTGGTTTCCTTTCCGACAAGACCCACATGTCACTCCCACTCCAACCAATGAAAGCAAACAAGATACGTGGTCTCTCTCTCCAGAGTAGATTGTGAATGACAAATGTGATCTATTGCTGAAGACACAAAGTCCAAGTCAACTTTTCTCACTTTCTGTTTACGCTTTCTCTCCCTCCTCTGCTGCTTCTGGTCTCAATCCTTCTTCTCCTTCTGTCACTTCCCTCAGCTGCTCCTCCCAGCTGTGGAAGCACACATGACTCTTGCCTAAAAAAGAGCGAGGAAGGGAAGTGGGAGGAGAGAGAGGGCGATCAGAAGAGAGAGGGAGACACATGGCCAGTGGATGAGATCTTTGCTGCTTGCTTGGATTACTCCTGAGGATTTGCTAGCTCAACTCCCTAACTTCCACATCCAAACCTCTGGCACTCAGAAGCGCATCTCTCCCCGATTCTCACCTCTCGTTCTCCCTTCACCCTCCCCACCTCCCCTCTCCCCTGCCTTCCCCTCTCAGGATGTCGTGCGAGGAGGCTCAGCTCCACAAGGAGAGGTTGCAGGCATTGGCGGTAAGTCTTCACATTCTCTCCTCGGCTCTCCTGCTTTGCCTCGGCCATCCATCCATTTGAGTGCTTCAGAGCTCATAGACCAGACGGACTGATGAAAGCTTTCATGGTGTCTCACCTTTCATCTACCTGTGTGTTGTTCATTATTATGGAGAACCTTTGAACAGCCTTTGTCTCATTCTACCTTTCTGTTCATTCATCTTTCATTTGCTATGCAATCATGCAGTCTGAAGAGCAAGTATGAGTGTGCAGTATCAAGCCTGCTTGTTGGCAACTTTCTGTCAACAGTGATCTAATATATATTGTGGATCATAAAAAACACACACTTGTCAATCATAATTAGCACCAGAAATGTCAAGCTGATTTTCAAAACCATCTCTATGACATTCTTAAAACATTGCATTGATATGTGACATTAATATGGAGCTCAACTTGAGTCAGAATTGGTTCGGCAAAAATATCCCTTTATTTAGATGACCTGATTTATGACATCGGTCTTGGCGATGTAGACGGTCTTTGCTCATTTTCAAAACAAAGTGATTTGCAGAAGTGTGGTCTAAAGAGTGAATACGTGCTTTGAAGGGTAATGTGCAGTACGTGGTGTTAAAAATTTGTGAAAATGTTTTCATCAGTGATTTAGAGACAAACATTTAACAATACAAAGAAGATCCTCACACTTCTGTCTTGACCAACCATCACCTTCTTCTAAAGTGTGCAGTTTTCAAGGGATGACTACTTTGTTGTTAATGTTATGTTTGCGATGAAGGCCTGTGGCATGTGAGGATAGTTGATAGGACGTCAGAGCAACAGTCGTCCCAGGGTTCAGTGCCTGTGACTAAATTTGGCGCCGGCAGAACCACAGCATACCACACACACACACACACACACACACACACACACACACACACACACCAGAGTCCCAGGAACACACACACATTCCCATAACACTCAAGTCAAGGGGAACAGCAGCAGCAGCAGATGCAGAAACTATTTTGGCCACGTTCAAACATGGCACCCACATTTATCTACACCAGCTTGCCACTTGAAGAAACCAAGTGGAAAGTTTCCATTGGTGGACAAACTCTTTTATACTTTGGGGTAATGCACAGGGCCAAGAAAAAGTTGTTTTCTGCAAAGCGTGCAGAATATCATGAGGGCAGCTGTTGTAAACTTTCCCCTACAAACGATTATGCCATGTAGTCATCCACGATATATCCTCTTTGAGGTTCTACCCAAGGTGCCAAAATCTGTGATATCAACAACATTCTGCTGATGGATCCAACAGTCAATCATTTGAGCCTCTTGGTCTTGTCTCTCAAATACAGCAACAGCACTAATGGCTCTCAAGCAAACCCACCAGAGGGTTAGTATTACGCTTCTGACAACTCTCGGCGGTGGCTAAGCACTCTGTAAGCCTTAAAGTGTGCTCAGCGTCACACGTCTCGATGTAAATACAGGATCATCATAATGACTGAAAGATAATAAACTGCAAGCACGGTGATAATAACCGAATGAATGCTGACATCTTACCTGATGTACACCATGTACTTGTTTTGTCTGACCAAGCATATAAGGTGTGTGCAGCTGACAAGTGATGACATCAATCATTATTTCATTATCATTCACATCAGTGTCTGTTTTCATCACTTGTGGAGCGGACTGGAAGTGTTGAAAGCAGTCACCTCTTTAGCCCAGATGTCAGTACAGTATGTAGATCTGCCACTCAAATGGAATATATCATGTGGTGTAAAAAGTTTGTGTTCCAAGCCGTATTTCCATCATTTAAATTGAAAGCCTACTTGTCAGTTATACCGGCGTGATGTTCATTTACCACAAAGGGTAGCTGATGATTTAAGCACCCAACTAATGGTTGCAAGACATTTGACTATTTCAGAGTCCTCCTGTCAGAGTGACGACATCATTCTCATCACTATAATATCATTGCTATGACTTCAGAGAACAGTAAGTAGGCCATATTAATTATTGAGACATCACACGCTAGGACATTACTAAAAACCTCACAATGTTTTAATTGTTATGTATTAGTATTCTAAAAAAGGTTAAACAACTGTGCTGTACATGAGCAACATTTCAAATGGAATTGAAAATGGCTCCCAAATTCCAATTCCATACCATGAATTTGAACTACATTTGAATTGAGGTTGCGAACAAGGCGTCGGATCGCAAATTACATGCACATGCAACTCCAATTGATTGTTGTTATATTACATAATCAACTACTTCCTCATTTGTCAACCAAGAACATTGAAATTGAGCACTTTTAATAATTATTAGTGCTGTGTGCTAGCATACATGCTAACTGTTAGCATGTTATATAATATTAGCTAGTTTTATAGGTACAAATCTAAAAGTCATGCATATTGTTATTTGGCATAATATGGCTAGCATGCTGTTAGTTAATATTTCAGCCAATTTTGTAGGTATAGAACTAAAAGGTATGATTATGTGTAATGCTGTACTTTACCAAGTATCCCCAATGAAAGAAATGTGTTTCAGTATTTAGGCCAAAACCTTTGGCAAATGTGACACATTCTTCCTGTTACTTGGCTATACCGAATTTATCTGATTTGGAAATAATAATAATAATTGAAATTCCAAAATTAGAATTTTACAAAAGCCTACGGTACATCTATTTTCAAGCCCCTAAAGGACAAATATACCTTTTCTGCACCCTTTTTAAACATGAACATGCATCACAGGCTGGAAATACAAACATGCATTCCTGGGATGATATGGACATGCATCTCATGGAAAAATGTCAGACTGAGGACCCGCCGTGAGCACTTAGGAATCACATCTTTGGAACACTTTACCACCAGACCTTTGTAACTTGCACTCAATATCCCTCTTCAAATGAAGACTCAAAACACACCTATTCCTCACTGCTTATTCGTTGTAATTACTCTTATCTTCTCTATCTTTGTTGTTGTTGTTGTCTTTTTATCCAATTTGATTTTCGGTGTCCTTGAGTGCCCAGAAAGGCGCTTTATAAGTAAAATGTATTATTATTATTATTATTATTATTAGGGGTTCATGTATTTTCCAAATGTGAGCCAATGAGACATATTTCACTTCTGCCAGTCGTTTAACACATTATATAATTGTTATATTGACTGTATTTCACCGTCATAGTTTACACATTATAAAGAATTGTAACATAATTGTACATAAGGACTGTCAATGAGTCAAACAGTAGGTGAGGGTTATGTTGAGGGTGTTAATCATTCAGTACAACAGAGAATGTTCTGTGTTGTGTTGTCCTTGTCCAGACTAGGCGTTCTTGCTGTCTGATAGTGATTACAGTCTATCAGCTGCCAGCAGTGTTGGCTTCTGTGGTTACTAATTGGTCAGATTAAGTTGATGTCATGATTTTGGACTCAGCTCCATAATTGGCATGTTCTGAACATAGTAGTTGGGGGAGTCTGGTCAGGGTTTCCTAAAGGACTGATTACATGTGTGGCTGAGTGTATGTTTGTATACGTGGTTTGAAGATCAGCCAATGAATGGCCAGTGTTACAGCTTTCTAATTAGCCAATCCCCAGGGGACATGGGAGAATAAAGTGCAAATCTTTGGCAATAGTGTGTGTGCACGCACTCGGTGACTGGGACACGTTTACACAAATGACTTCAGCACTTTGGACTTTTAGCAACACACGTCACAGTCATCTTTCCAGTTCACAGTGTGTGTGTGCTTTTTGGGGAAGGGGGGGTTGACGTCTACACTCACATGGACCGCCAGACAGGAACTGTGGCGGATCAAAGTTTTAGATAAAGTAGCTGACCTTTGTAAGACTCATATTTGCAGACCCTATAAAAGTAATGAAGGTTTAACTACTAAAGCACCCGAGTTCAACCACAGATTGCTCCAAGTCTGACTAAGTTGTGATCGTAACGGATGTCGGACGTTTTCTGGATCCACTTAGTGGGGGTCTTACAGCGAGAAGTGAGTGGGACGGGGTGAGAAGGAGGGGGATGCAAAAGCTAGACATTGGCATGTGTGGAGATTTGTGGCTGGTTTGCAGTGGAGGAGTGGAATAATGGACTGCACCAAAATGAGTAAACAGAGTGGGGGCTGGGCAGATCTTGGTCGCCAAATCTACTAATGGTTGGATACATTTAATCTACCCTTTAGTCAATGAGTCTATTACAACATACAAGTAGTACCTCAACTTATGAGCTATGTGATGGAGTTCTGAATTCAAAACATTTGTATCTCAAATCAATGTCGCCTTCACATTCACGTTCTTTCTTCATGGTTAGAAAACATCTCTCGCTATAAGTTAATGCTAGGGAGTAAGACCAGATGTTTTGGGTGGATCCTACAGGGTCTACTGAAACATTTGCTATGGCAGCTAAAGTCGGGGATGCTTGTAACTCAGGTTTTTGCTTGCAACTTAAATCATAACAATTTACTTAGAGACTGCTCTAATGTCAAAACACTTTACGTTGAGTCACTCTTAAGTTAAGCTACCATTGTACATCATATTTGTATTAATGCTGTCAAATGATTCCTTGTTGATGTTTAATCAGATGAATTTTAGGTATGCAGTGGCTTAGTAATAGTTGTTTATAGGTTTGTGAAAGATAAGCCAATGCGACCGCAGTGATTTGGCTGGGTGAGGAGCAGGCATCTTAATCAGGATAATCAGCTGTGAATCCTTACTTTATCAGTGTGAAGAAAATAAAATGGGTATTGCACGAAACTAGAAATCAGTTGACGGTTTGTATCTTCTGTGGTGTGATTGTATTATGGGAGAACTACAGAGTGGACAGGCTATGACGTCACGAGTGTACGACGTAGTGAGTGAGAGAGCAATGATTGAGCTAATTAAAGTATCCTCGTTATAAAGTAGAGCAGGACTCACATATGTCATTCAGTAACACGACATCTTCAATAAAAAAACACAAGTCAGGGCTGCCAGCGAAAAGATTGACAGGCGCTTGCTGCCTTAGCTAATGTGACTGAAGATGAGAACGGATGTGAATACAATAACCGGGTGTTGTGCGAGACTAGCAATCATTTGACACTTTATCTTTAAAACAATGCGAGAGCCAGGGCTGCTCGCAAAATTTCTACGCCGGATTTCCACAAGATTCTGCTGAACGGTAACACCACGGAACATCCTTCTCCCTTGGTCAATAACCACCAACTGACTTGACCACAGTTTTGCCTTGCAGAACGACTACTTTATTTGTGTATTGGCATGAAGCAACAACACGGCAGTAACAACATCCCTGGTGGACTTCATACACACACACTTCTCCCGCTAACTTCTCCCCGTCCCTGTGTCAGGTATCATTTGCACAGGATCCAGGATGTGCCTGTCATATGATTTTATTTTGGACCTCTACAATTAGCATGTCCTAATCAAAGGTATCATCCATCCATCCATCCATTTTCTACCGCTTATTCCCTTTGGGGTCTTGGGAGCGCTGGAGGCTATCTCAGCTACAATCGGGCAGAAGGAGGTGTACACCCTGGACAAGTTGCCACCTCATCGCAGGGCTCAAAGGTATCAACAGGGTGAAATTTCGTCTGAAAACCTTTGACCTGTTGACTATAAGCATGTCGCTTTTATAAAATGTGCTTTTTTTTATACTTGACGATGAATGTGCCTACAATGGGTGTTGTCATTCACTCGGGTCATTGATCTTCTCAGGGCTTTCAACTCAATGGTTGACTGTTCAGTTTGTCTTAGAAGACATTAGGCCTCTCATCCATCAGTTCATGCTCATCGTCTTAGACTGGACTAATAGAGTCTAAGGCTGGTGCCAAGGTCCCAACATGATGAGGGACCTATGCTCAAGAAGGAAAGGTTTTGTTCTTTTTTGGTGTGAAAAAGAATGTGTTCATCAACAAATGTGACCCATAGAATCGAATCATTCACACACCTCATCGAGTCTTATTCTATCGTTCATACACTATTTCAAATCTTATACAATCGTTCTGTGTTTAAAATATATGTTTTTTAAATAGTATCGTAGCCTTTGTGTATAGAACGGTCCATGACTCAGAGATGTACAACCCTGCTTGTTTGTGTGATTGACTGACAACCCATTCAGGGTACAACCCGCCTCTTGGCTCAAGTCAACAAGGATAGACTCCGGCTCATATGTGACTTAATGACAAGCGGATGGAAATTGTGAAAACAATTGTAATACTTTTTGAAGGGAGTTTGGTAGAATATTGACAATGATCTGTTTTTAAGCCAGCAGAGAATGCTTTTCACTTACTAACAGGGAAAAGGAAGGCGACGGCATCTCCAGTTCCAAAGCAAAATCATTTGGTGGTGACTGAGGTTCTAGGAATTAGGCAGTTATTGAGAGCAAAGAATTTAAAAAAAACTTATGATTTTATTTAAAGTTATATAAATGTTCCAAATATTTTTCATCTCCTTGATATTTTATGTAAAATGATTATAATTCCAGATGTTGCACATTTTTGTTTTGTATTTCTACTGTAGTGTTGTATAACGGCAAAATCATAAAAACACTGGATCCAAATCTATTCATAATAATGTTTACTATTAACTTTATCATTTCCTATGTATGGCCCTTGGAAGCCACCAAGAGGCCAAAAATAATGACCTGTAAGTAGGGCTCCAGCTATTGTTTTTTTTAGCGATTGATCGATTATTTTGTTTGATTATTGAGTCATGGGATGAAACACACTTTATAACCTCAATGCGTATTTTAGGGAAAATTACTGAAATAAAGATTTTTTTTTTTTTGCTTGCCATAATCTTCATTCTTTTTTTCTTTTCTTTTTTTAATAACTGCACATTATTAACATTAAAATTGCAGTTTTAACATGTGTGCAGTAGTAAAATGTTTAAAATAAGTCTCTGCTCTTCTGCAGATCACAGCACCCACACACCACCGCTCTCATGTATGCTCTATTGCTGCCGATTTTATGGCCACAAGTTCAAAGTTCATGGAACTCCATGCGGTCCTTATTTGATCAAATTGTTATAGTTACACTCATTAACTGATTAATCAAAGTAACAGAATATGAATCAAAGCTTATTTCTCATCAAATTAATTGATTGAACCAATGAATCGATGTAGATGTAAGTTTGCTTGCATCTGCTTTGTAACTTGAAGAGTGAGCGTACACGTAAACACTGCCAAGACATGACTTATGAGACATCGTCAAAATAATTGCACCATTTAGGACGGTGTTAGGGATTGCTCAATAGGTTTGCTTGACATTTAGTAGTTTGGCAAAGTAGAGCAAGCAGCTAAATACATTACATTATTTTCTTCATAGCAGAGGAAACAATGTAATGAGATGCTTGCTTTATGGACAGTGTGTGTGTGTGTGTGTGTGTGTGTGTGTGTGTGTGTGTGTGTGTGTGTGTGTGTGTGTGTGTGTGTGTGTGTGTGTGTGTTTGTGTGTGTGTGGATGTGATTGGGTTGCACCAATATGACACAGGAGAGGGTGGAATGCTGGTTGAGTATCAGCAGTGGTGTGTTGTCACATATGTGTATATATATATATATATATATATATATATATATATATATATATATATATATATATATATATATATATATACATATATATATATATATATATATATATATATATATATATATATATATATATATATATATATATATATATATATATAGAGCAGTGGTGTGTCGTCAGGACCAGCAAGACCTTCTCTGCTGGCCTAACAACCACAAATCATCATCATAATTAAAGATAAAAGATATTGACTTTCCCTAAATATGTAAAAGTATTCATATTGTCTTCATGTCATATTATGTTCCTTCCACTGCTGCTGTTTTTACTTTATAGAGTTTGTATCCAATCAGAATTCAGCTAGCTTATGTTGCCATGCTGTACCAAATCTGCCTTCACAATCAACAATGTGTGTGCACTGGAAGTGAACGGCCACATACAGTTGATAGACAATTGTCAGTAAGGCTTTCTAGATGGCCTAAGGCAGATATATATAGTGATGTTATGAGCTAGGTAACATAAGAACTCCATTACCCAGCATGCCACAGTAGTGTAGAGCATGTGCAGTAGCCACGTTTAGGTTGTTGAATGTCGACATGCGGCTGGATGTTATTGATGAGCACCTTGTGGAGTAAACTTGAAGAAGTCAGCCAACACGCCTGGTCTGCATCTTTTATGATTAGACAAGACAACATATATTTGCAAGGCCATTTTCAAGAAGGATATTTAAAGAGAAATTACATCTTATGAGACCATGTCGGCCAACCCTGGAAGCTAGCTCAGCTGTCCATGAAATGTGAGTTCAAATATTTTATTTCTTTATTTTTTCACGTTTAATATGTTTTTTGCAATTTTAATTTTGACAATAGCACATAAGATATGTTTTCATTGATGATGCGGGTTTATTGATTTATAAATGCGCCAGAAAATAACTTGTTTTGTACACTGTTGATGTGTTTCAATGGCCAGTAGTGTGTAAATGTGTTTCTGTATAGTATTTCTCAAACAATGGTCATGTGGTGACATCAATGATGATACTTTGAGAGGTCATCTTTGAAGTCATCACTGAAGGCCTAGGTGGGAAACTCACGGCCCACCACTGGACTCTACAATTTTCTGCCGTTGCCACTTGTAATAAAAAGAAGTTGCGTATACTTCTAACTTAAGATATTTGCTGGTATGGAATCATAGCACCAAAACCACAGACTTGGCTGATGGGGCGGAGACGCATCCAGCTGGAGGGGGCGGGGCGTAAAGGGGAGGGGTTGGGGCTTAAAGGATGTCTTTGGCATGTAAACAAGAGCACAAAATGGCTTGTTGATAATTGTTGTTATAAACTTATGTATGATTAGCAAAAGTTGAGACAAATTACAAAAAGCTGCAAGATGTAATAGATTATATTTGTGTAGTCTGGTAGAAGAAGACTAGAACTACCAAGTGATGAACTAATGGGAAAAGCATCGTGACAAGCAGGCACATCTTAGACTGTGCACTTTAGGTGCATCGTGACAAGCAGGTACATCTCAGACTGTGCACTTTGGGTGCAGATGTATGCTGAATGGAAGATGATCTCCATCAGGGAGATGTTTCTCTTGGAATGTGAAGCATGTGACCTTGACCTCCCACAATATGTGTTTGTGAGTGAAGTGTCAGCAGAACTTTGTATGGAATGTTCTAGCCCATCATGACCAAGAGGTGATGTTACATGGAGGTGTTTCACTAACAAACAGACACATTTAAAGTTTGTGTTAACATTGAAACGACTCTGTTGTTCACCTTTGGCTGGTTTGTGTAAGAATAGCAACTAGAAGGTTGGACACAATTCAAGTTAGTCAATGCTGGTGGATGTTAGGGATGGCAATGTGGCCTCAAATCTATATTGCACTATATATAACAGCCTCCTAATATTTCACAATATTATATTTGAGCTACAGCAGGTTACAAAGGCTCCTAATTTAGCTTTTGATGTATGTGCAACATATTACGTCATTTCCTGTTGTATTATTTTCTCAAAAGTATGACATCATATCGTCTGCATCGCACAACCCGAGTTGACATACAATTTGTTCAGAGTTTTCTATATGAAGTATTTGTTCCCAGGTAGATGTACATTTGACTCATCTTACCTGTCATACAGGTGTGGAAATGAATATCAAAGTTAATCCTGGGGACATTTTTGTCAAGAAATTTGCCAGAACATGTTCCTTTTTAAACTATCCTTGTGTGCATGTGTGCCATGACTTGGCCTAAAATACTATTTGCCAACCAAAAATATCCCATTGAAAGCCACTGGAAATGTTCTCTTCTACTCTTTGTTTTTGACAAGCAGTGGACATTATTTCTCCCACATTTACGCCACAAATACTTTTGGACAGCCACATATAGATTTCTTTGCTACTTCTTTTCCCTGACGCATGAAAACAATTGTGACGCACCATGTTTGCCAGAATAAAAGACACATCAGGAGGAATCAGTGTTGCCAACTTAGCCAAGTTTTTGCTATATTTAGCAACAAAAAAGTGTCTCATAACAAATATATTGTCAAGACACTTTTGAAAACTGAAATAAAAGAATGTATATTGCTTTATTTTGTTTTCTAGGTTTTTCCTCATTCTTGTAAATGCGTTATGGCCAATTATGCAAATGTACTGATGACCTCATTACGTGACCCCCCACATAGAGTCCTGTGGAGAACACTGGTGGAATGATGTAAATATACTGCAATATTATTTCTATTTATTACATGTAGAAGTAAAGGATTGACTCATTTCAAGTGGACAGATATATTCAATAGTTTTATAGCAGTTTTTGGTGTTTTAGATTGAGTTTGTGAGCGAATGGTAAGTACCTCTGGCAGGGGTGTCAATTCCTTTTCAGTGAGGGGCTCATCCCAGTTATGGTCGCCATTAGGAGGCCGCTTTTAACATTGATAATATATGAATATGAATAAAGAAGGAATTGCCTCATGAAATTATTACACACTTGCCTATGCATTTGATTATTAATATACTTTTTATTTTTTTTTACATACATTGTAAAACAAAAAAATATATAAAAACAAGCAGCTCATTTGCCAGAATTTTACGGTAAAATGTACAGTGTACGATGTAAAATGTACAGTGTAAGATGTAAAATGTACAGAGCAAAAGAGAAGTGGATGTTTATCCAACATTAATGAACATTTGGGGGTTTCCTATCAAGTTATTTCAAGCCAAGAGGAAATGTGTGAGAGACATCCACAGTATCCCATGGCCTTCTACCCCATGCTGTGTTGTTTACATTCCCATGCATGTCAAGGTCAAAGCAAGGACATGTGACTTCACATTGCCTGTGGTTTGTTCAGTGGTTTGCCCAACAAAGCCTTCATCCATGTCCACTTCAGTGAAGGTCTTTCCTCCCCACTTTCACTTTGACTTCAATTGAAGTGGTCTTATTCCTCTTACCATAAATCTTCAGCACCCTTCCTTCATAAGCGCTGACCTTCCACTGTCGTAATACTTCACTTCCCTTCTTAACTTCAATGTGCTACATTGTAAATGTTGCATTGTAACGCTTGTCAGAAATGCACCCTTTTAAAATGTCATCAACTGTTCTATCATATTTTGCCTCTAAGAGGTCCTACAACAAATGTTTTATGTGTTGTGTGCTGCATCCTCTATTGTCGCCATGTTTGTCAGCTATGTTATTAATGTTGACCTGACTTTGTATTATTTACATCTCTGTTTTGTTTCATGCAGGAAAAGCGAAAACGTCAAACTGAAATCGAGGACAAGCGAAGCCAGCTCGACGATTTGGTTTTACAGCTGCAACATGTCAAGGTTAGTTTGTCTTTTTTGTTTTCTCTGCATGCGTTACACTATTGTATAAAATACTTGAATGTGATGGATTGCTTTAAAGATCTTAAATCACTCAAAAGAGAACAGATTTATCATTAATAATTCTTGGGCGTTCAATCCGTCGTAACTGGACTGTCCAGTTTGTCTTAAAAGACGTTTCGCTCCTCATCCTAGCAGGCTTCATCAGTTCATGCTCACAGTCTTAGACTAATCAGATCTAGTCTAACTAGAATAGTCAGACCTGGTCTTCTAAGACAAACCAAACAGTCTAGTTGTGATCCATTGAATGCCCTAAGAAGACACTGACCTGATGCATAAGAATGAAGTGCTGTATGATGGTGGAGTATAAAGGTTATTAGTGTAGTAAAGGGTAGTTATTCATGACCTCACACACATGATCATATACTTGGAGGCAAACAGCATAGAGAATCCCTGGTGAGATGTAGAATGCGTGGGAAAGTGGCAGTGGGTCCTCATTCTGCTATAAATATCCTGTCAGTTCAACTATCTGAAATGAAAATGCTTTCCTTTGGCTAATTGAAGGCCTTTAAACACTTGGCATGAAAACAAATTGAATTACGTAGGTTTGATTCCTGACTACTGCTGTTGTCCAGCATTAAGCACCCACTTAAAGGAAACATTGACAAATAATTCCTAATTAAAAGCATGTACACTTTACATAGGAGCCCATTAAAGTGTCAAGCTCAATGCAGTTTCATGCTGCAAACTTAGTTGGAGCAAAAGTATATGAAGTTTATAAGTGGACTATTTTCCAGCAACATGAGCTCTCTGCACATGCCCAGACCTCCACGGGGGCACATTCCATAAGATTGCCTGCCACACCACAAACATGGTAAAAACACCAGCATGTTAAAGTGTCCAATACAGTCATCACAAGGATTCTTCATATTTGTCAGTTTCTTAATCCTAGTTGCATTTTATTTTGCACAGCAACTTATTAAAGTGTAAAAGTTTCGGATGATTCCTTCACTTCAGTGTCTCTGCCCCTCAAAATTGAGTACAACGTTGCTTCATGTGAAGGTTTAATGGTCCTTTCAGACCAACTAAAGCGTGATGGTTCTTGTATGTACGATTAAACACCTTGCCCTAGCTCTTGGTGCTCTGTTTAGTGTCCAGGCGCACAGCACTTGATGTAATCAGCATCTGCTCATGCAGTCCCATTAAATGGCCATTACCTCTGAAGGCCAAGCAGCATGAAGCAGGCTTTGTAGTCTGTTCTCCAGGAGCCTGCTGCCCACAGAGAGGAAATGGGAGACTAGAACTCAGTGATTTGATAAGGACAGCTGGCCTGCATGATCCAGGACTCTCACAATTGACGCACTGGTTTGCAATTTCTTAGTCAACTATACAGGAAGTTTCATGGTGCATTTATTATCTGCTACAAGTTACTAGTAAAGTATATCAGTGGTATGAGTTCAAGCTTAAGGAAACTGTCTGGCTTTTCTTGTGCTTGAAGTGACTTAAGGTGAGGAATTAAAAAAGACTAAGAAGTTTGTCAAACAGTGGAGAGGGAAGTGCACAATGGGGATGGAAACAAAGTAGCAAGCAGACTTTCTTGATAGGGCTGGACGACTATACTGTAAGATGGTGATCAATTTCAGGTCGATCACGGTGAGCGTATATTAACTTCAATCCTCCTTTTACTGCCCAACTTCCGGTTACAAGGTACGCAGAAGTAGACATCATCTTAGATGTGAAGAGAATGTGCAGCTGAGGTCAGCAAAATAAAAGTTATCTAGGGCCAATGATTGACTTGACACATTATTGACATGACGGATGGAATCAAGGTTGAATAAAAAGAGAATATAAATGTCAGGGAAATTGTCGTATTGTGAGTGAGACGCTGTCATTGAGAGGAAAAGAGAAATGTGTCCACCTCTGAGACGTACACAAGTCCCCCTCAAACTGGACTTCTATGATGACGTCGTTGTTACGCATGCAGTGGAAACCTGCTTCAGTGTCCACACGCACACACCCAGGACACTTTGGAAAGTCCTCACCCTGGCCAAAGTTTATAAAGGGAGCTGCACTTTTTTTTGCCTTCTAAAATGTGAAAATCGTTCTTGGTGGCTAGCAATACAGCTAATGGTAGCAATCAGCTTGACCTCTAAATCACTTTAAAAATGCATTCAAAAACCGTCAACAAACCTTCATTTACTTTTGTCAAGACTTGGTCTTGGGTGTTTGCTTTTCCGGGATGCAACGGAAAGTTGGCACGGGCGAGACGGGAATGAAGGTACATCATTTATTTATTAACTATAAATACAAAAAAAAAAAGGATCAAACAAAAAGCGCGCACAGAGGCGGAGAATAAACTATGAAACCAAAAGACTATAGCAAAAAAGTACAAACGAAAAGCACGCACAATGGCGGAGAACAAACTATGAAACCAAAAAGACTATAAACATGGAACAAAAACTTACTTGGCTTGGACAAAAATAGTTGCATGAAGAATGGACATGGAAAGAATGGACAGAGCATAAATGTGGTGAGGTCGTCAGAAAGACAAACTGAAAAACACTGAACTTAAATACTACAGACATGATTAACGAAAACAGGTGCGTGACTCAAGATGTGAAACAGGTGCGTGACGTGACAGGTGAAAACTAATGGGTTGCTATGGTGACAATCAAGAGTGCACAATGAGTCCAAACATGGAACAGGTGAAACTAATGGGGTAATCATGGAAACAAGACAAGGGAGTGAAAAGACAGAAACTAAAGAGTCCTATAACTAAACAAAACATGACTTAAAACAAAACATGATTACACAGACATGACAACTTTCTGTAAGCTGTATAATATCCAAACTGTAGCAACATTATTATTGTAAGAGTGAACACTGAGGAACTCTTTTTCTACCGTAGTAACACGTCGGCATGCTTTGGTATTAGCCGTAAAAGCTAACTATGGAAAGAGATAGACACAAAACATGTTTGAGTTTGTAATACACAAGACTGTGATAGAACACCAATCTGTACTGAGGTAAAAACATGAACAATCATATTACAATATCTGTAAAGTATTATTTCATCTTTTGTTTGTTCACAGCTAGCCAGAGAAGCGTATGCACTGTAGTTGTACTAATAAGCCTGGTGTGCTACGTGTATCATGATCAATATTTAAGATGTGACTCACTCGATGTGATTTTGGTCCAACTGGCCGGGGAAGTTTTTTCCAGTTTTGTTTGGGTAAGCACTCCATTTATGTCCAATTAGCTTGGCTCCAAGTTCCACATTTAAATAGTCGTCACTTTCACCTCACTCTCTTGGCTTCCGTCTGCTCCAATGTCTCACCCTTCCTTTGTGCTGGCTTCTAGAAGACAACATGTATCGTCACAACCTTTGCTTGTAGACATTTGATAAACCATTTTATTTCTTCTCAAGACATTCAACAGATCGCCACTGGACTGTTTGGTTTATCTTTGAAGACGTTTCGCCTCTCATCCAAGTAGGATTCATCACTTCATGCTGATAGACTTACAAACCCTGTTTCCATATGAGTTGGGAAATTGTGTTGGATGTAAATATAAACGGAATACAATTATTTGCAAATCCTTTTCAACCCATATTCAGTTGAATATGCTACAAAGACAACATATTTGATGTTCAAACTCATAAACAACAAAGAAGTTGGGAAAGGTGGTAATAAATACTGATAAAGTTGAGGAATGCTCATCAAACACTTATTTGGAACATCCCACAGGTGTGCAGGCTAATTGGGAACAGGTGGGTGCCATGATTGGGTATAAAAACAGCTTCCCAAAAACTGCTCAGTCTTTCACAAGAAAGGATGGGGCGAGGTACACCCCTTTGTCCACAACTGCGTGAGCAAATAGTCAAACAGTTTAAGAACAACGTTTCTCAAAGTGCAATTGCAAGAAATTTAGGGATTTCAACATCTACGCTCCATAATATCATCAAAAGCTTTAGAGAATGTGGAGAAATCACTCCACGTAAGCGGCATGGCCGGAAACCAACATTGAATGACCGTGACCTTCCATCCCTCAGACGGCACTGTATCAAAAACCGACATCAATCTCTAAAGGATATCACCACATGGGCTCAGGAACACTTCAGAAAACCACTGTCACTAAATACAGTTGGTCGCTACATCTGTAAGTGCAAGTTAAAGCTCTACTATGCAAAGCCAAAGCCATTTATCAACAACACCCAGAAACGCCGCTAGCTTCTCTGGGCCCGAGATCATCTAAGATGGACTCATGCAAAGTGGAAAAGTGTTCTGTGGTCTGACGAGTCCACATTTCAAATTGTTTTTGGAAATATTCGACATCGTGTCATCCGGACCAAAGGGGAAGTGAACCATCCAGACTGTTATCGACGCAAAGTGTAAAAGTCAGCATGTGTGATGGTATGGGGGTGCATTAGTGCCCAAGACATGGGTAACTTACACATCTGTGAAGGCACCATTAATGCTGAAAGGTACATACAGGTTTTGGAACAACATATGCTGCCATCGAAGCGCCGTCTTTTTCATGGACGCCCCTGCTTATTTCAGCAAGACAATGCCAAGCCAAATTCAGCACATGTTACAACAGCGTGGCTTAGTAAAAAAAAGAGTGCGGGTACTTTCCTGGCCCTCCTGCAGTCCAGACCTGTCTCCCTTCGAAAATGTGTGGCGCATTATGAAGCGTAAAATACGACAGCGGAGACCCCGGACTGTTGAACGACTGAAGCTCTACATAAAACAAGAATGGGAAAGAATTCCACTTAGTTTCCTCAGTTCTCAATCGTTTATTGAGTGTTGTTAAAAGAAAAGGTGATGTAACACAGTGGTGAACATGCCCTTTCTCAACTACTTTGGCACGTGTTGCAGCCATGAAATTCTAAGTTAATGATTATTTGCAAAAAAAAAAAAAGTTTATGAGTTTGAACATCAAATATGTTGTCTTTGTAGCATATTCAACTGAATATGGCTTGAAAAGGATTTGCAAATCATTGTATTCCGTTTATATTTACATCTAACACAATTTCCCAACTCATATGGAAACGGGGTTTGTAGATTGGTCAGATTTAGTCTTGGACTTACATTGATCAGATCTTGTCTTGGACTTAGATTGATCAGATCTATATCTGATCATAGTTAACTCAAAATGAATCGCACGTTAGATCATTTGTACCAAGTGTACCCTTGAAAAAATATGTTTTAATACCATGATTGAACAATTAGTTTTCTCTCAAATATATATATATATTTTTAAACATAATGCTTCTTTAAAACAGCTCAGCACAAAAAGGACATACGCCTGGTTTTAATGATTACCTGAGTTGTGTTGGTGTCTTGCCAGATTTTGTAGGAATACAAAATTTGTATTCCTGTTGTAGGAGCACTTGCATTCAAAAGAGAGGAGCTACACCATGTCTAGATACCCGTATTGGTATGTCATGGTGTAGCCAATACAAAGCTGTTGTTTTGATTTGTTATTTGTTGTTGGAGTAGACGTGTGCTTATGTCGTTAATTGTGTTTAATGAGACATGTCTGCTGATACTGCAGTCACACTGGCAGATATCTGATATCTCATTCATTCCACGTACTGTAGCCTGTCTGATTTTGGATCCCAAGAGGTCTGATTTAATGTAAAAAAAAGACAACTAAAAGGAAATTGTCAATTGTCCTAATTCCTAACCTATTCCTATTTCAGCTCAAACTTAATATTCTGGTTGCCTGATGTGTCAGTTCATGTACAGACACATGTTGGTGATGTCATTCTAGCCTCAATAGACTAACTCACACAACCTCAATAGACTAACTCACACAACCTCAATAGACTAACTCACACAACCTCAATAGACTCACTCACACAACCTCAATAGACTCACTCACACAACCTCAATAGACTAACTCACACAACCTCAATAGACTAACTCACACAACCTCAATAGACTAACTCACACAACCTCAATAGACTAACTCACACAACCTCAATAGACTCACTCACACAACCTCAATAGACTCACTCACACAACCTCAATAGACTAACTCACACAACCTCAATAGACTAACTCACACAACCTCAATAGACTCACTCACACAACCTCAATAGACTAACTCACACAACCTCAACAGACTAACTCACACAACCTCAATAGACTAACTCACACAACCTCAATAGACTAACTCACACAACCTCAATAGACTAACTCACACAACCTCAATAGACTAACTCACACAACCTCAATAGACTAACTCACACAACCTCAATAGACTAACTCACACAACCTCAATAGACTCACTCACACAACCTCAATAGACTCACTCACACAACCTCAATAGACTAACTCACACAACCTCAATAGACTAACTCACACAACCTCAATAGACTAACTCACACAACCTCAATAGACTAACTCACACAACCTCAATAGACTCACTCACACAACCTCAATAGACTCACTCACACAACCTCAATAGACTAACTCACACAACCTCAATAGACTAACTCACACAACCTCAATAGACTCACTCACACAACCTCAATAGACTAACTCACACAACCTCAACAGACTAACTCACACAACCTCAATAGACTAACTCACACAACCTCAATAGACTAACTCACACAACCTCAATAGACTAACTCACACAACCTCAATAGACTAACTCACACAACCTCAATAGACTAACTCACACAACCTCAATAGACTAACTCACACAACCTCAATAGACTCACTCACACAACCTCAATAGACTCACTCACACAACCTCAATAGACTCACTCACACAACCTCAATAGACTAACTCACACAACCTCAATAGACTAACTCACACAACCTCAATAGACTAACTCACACAACCTCAATAGACTAACTCACACAACCTCAATAGACTAACTCACACAACCTCAATAAACTAACTCACACAACCTCAATAGACTAACTCACACAACCTCAATAGACTAACTCACACAACCTCAATAGACTAACTCACACAACCTCAATAGACTAACTCACACAACCTCAATAGACTAACTCACACAACCTCAATAGACTAACTCACACAACCTCAATAGACTAACTCACACAACCTCAATAGACTCACTCACACAACCTCAATAGACTAACTCACACAACCTCAATAGACTCACTCACACAACCTCAATAGACTCACTCACACAACCTCAATAGACTCACTCACACAACCTCAATAGACTAACTCACACAACCTCAATAGACTAACTCACACAACCTCAATAGACTAACTCACACAACCTCAACAGACTAACTCACACAACCTCAATAGACTAACTCACACAACCTCAATAGACTAAGTCACACAACAGACGTGACGTTTGTGAGCTTTGCTTGGTCATCTGGAAGTGAAGCAACCACACACAAACTAACACATAGTCAGCTGTCACATTCTTACAGCAGCTGCTGAAATAACTGAGGTCAATGTGTTGTGTGTGTGTGTGTGTGTGTGTGTGTGTGTGTGTGTGTGTGTGTGTGTGTGTGTGTGTGTGTGTGTGTGTGTGTGTGTGTGTGTGTGTGTGTGTGTGTGTGTGTTTATTGATCTCGGCTCCTGGCCAGTGAGAGAATCTCCATATTTAGCTGAGATGTTTAATTGTGTTTGTGTTTGTTTATGTTTGTGTTTGTGTTTATGTTTATGTTTGTTTTGTGTTTATAATTATGTTTGTGTTTATGTTTGTGTTTGTGTTTATGTTTATGTCTGTGTTTATGTTTGTGTTTGTGTTTGTGTTTGTTTGTGTTTGTGTTGGTGTTTATGTTTGTGTTTGTGTTTGTGTTTGTGTTTATGTTTATGTCTGTGTTTATGTTTGTGTTTGTGTTTATGTTTGTGTTTGTGTTTGTGTTTATGTTTGTGTTTGTGTTTATGTTTATGTCTGTGTTTATGTTTGTGTTTGTGTTTGTGTTTATGTTTGTGTTTGTGTTTATGTTTATGTCTGTGTTTATGTTTGTGTTTGTGTTTGTGTTTGTGTTTGTGTTTATGTTTATGTTTGTGTTTGTGTTTGCAGTCCAAAGCCAAGCGGGAGCGATGGCTCCTCCAGGGAGTGGCAGCGGAGGAAGAAGAGGCTCGGAGGAAACAGTTGGATCAGGATGAAGAACACGGGAAGAACCTGGAAGACTTGATTCACAGGTATTGCTCATTTACTCCTTTTCTTCTACGCCAACTGTTGCCTGGGAAATATTGTAGACTTGTGTTGTACGTGTGTACGTGTTGTAAGACTTGTGTTGTATGTGTGTAAGTGTTGTAAGACTTGTGTTGTATGTGTGTAAGTGTTGTAAGACTTGTGTTGTATGTGTGTATGTGTTGTAAGACTTGTGTTGTATGTGTGTATGTGTTGTAAGACTTGTGTTGTATGTGTTGTAAGACTTGTGTTGTATGTGTGTATGTGTTGTAAGACTTGTGTTGTATGTGTTGTAAGACTTGTGTTGTATGTGTGTAAGTGTTGTAAGACTTGTGTTGTATGTGTGTATGTGTTGTAAGACTTGTGTTGTATGTGTTGTAAGACTTGTGTTGTATGTGTGTAAGTGTTGTAAGACTTGTGTTGTATGTGTTGTAAGACTTGTGTTGTATGTGTTGTAAGACTTGTGTTGTATGTGTGTATGTGTTGTAAGACTTGTGTTGTATGTGTTGTAAGACTTGTGTTGTATGTGTGTAAGTGTTGTAAGACTTGTGTTGTATGTGTTGTAAGACTTGTGTTGTATGTGTTGTAAGACTTGTGTTGTATGTGTGTATGTGTTGTAAGACTTGTGTTGTATGTGTTGTAAGACTTGTGTTGTATGTGTGTATGTGTTGTAAGACTTGTGTTGTATGTGTTGTAAGACTTGTGTTGTATGTGTGTAAGTGTTGTAAGACTTGTGTTGTATGTGTGTATGTGTTGTAAGACTTGTGTTGTATGTGTTGTAAGACTTGTGTTGTATGTGTGTAAGTGTTGTAAGACTTGTGTTGTATGTGTTGTAAGACTTGTGTTGTATGTGTTGTAAGACTTGTGTTGTATGTGTGTATGTGTTGTAAGACTTGTGTTGTATGTGTTGTAAGACTTGTGTTGTATGTGTGTAAGTGTTGTAAGACTTGTGTTGTATGTGTTGTAAGACTTGTGTTGTATGTGTTGTAAGACTTGTGTTGTATGTGTTGTAAGACTTGTGTTGTATGTGTGTATGTGTTGTAAGACTTGTGTTGTATGTGTTGTAAGACTTGTGTTGTATGTGTGTAAGTGTTGTAAGACTTGTGTTGTATGTGTTGTAAGACTTGTGTTGTATGTGTTGTAAGACTTGTGTTGTATGTGTTTATGTGTTGTAAGACTTGTGTTGTATGTGTTGTAAGACTTGTGTTGTATGTGTGTAAGTGTTGTAAGACTTGTGTTGTATGTGTTGTAAGACTTGTGTTGTATGTGTTGTAAGACTTGTGTTGTATGTGTTGTAAGACTTGTGTTGTATGTGTGTATGTGTTGTAAGACTTGTGTTGTATGTGTTGTAAGACTTGTGTTGTATGTGTGTATGTGTTGTAAGACTTTTGTTGTATGTGTTGTAAGACTTGTGTTGTATGTGTATGTGTTGTAAGACTTGTGTTGTATGTGTTGTAAGACTTGTGTTGTATGTGTGTATGTGTTGTAAGACTTGTGTTGTATGTGTTGTAAGACTTGTGTTGTATGTGTGTATGTGTTGTAAGACTTGTGTTGTATGTGTTGTAAGACTTGTGTTGTATGTGTGTATGTGTTGTAAGACTTGTGTTGTATGTGTTGTAAGACTTGTTGTATGTGTGTAAGTGTTGTAAGACTTGTGTTGTATGTGTGTATGTGTTGTAAGACTTGTGTTGTATGTGTGTATGTGTTGTAAGACTTGTGTTGTATGTGTGTATGTGTTGTAAGACTTGTGTTGTATGTGTGTATGTGTTGTAAGACTTGTGTTGTATGTGTGTATGTGTTGTAAGACTTGATCAAGTCTGTCTGCAGTGTAAATGATAATGATGAATTAGTGCTGATAACCATGAAGGTTATCTTCTTACCAAGTCATAGAACCTTGCTGGTGCTTACTTTCTGATGTGGATGTCTCTTTGTGAACTATACTTAGTACTGTGACCTCTCTTTAGTTGGATGTGAACCACACTTAGTACTGTGACCTCTCTTTAGTTGGATGTGAACCACACTTAGTACTGTGACCTCTCTTTAGTTGGATGTGAACCACACTTAGTACTGTGACCTCTCTTTAGTTGGATGTGAACCACACTTAGTACTGTGACCTCTCTTTAGTTGGATGTGAACCACACTTAGTACTGTGACCTCTCTTTAGTTGGATGTGAACCACACTCAGTACTGTGACCTCTCTTTAGTTGGATGTGAACCACACTTAGTACTGTGACCTCTCTTTAGTTGGATGTGAACCACACTTAGTACTGTGACCTCTCTTTAGTTGGATGTGAACCACACATAGTACTGTGACCTCTCTTTAGTTGGATGTGAACCACACTTAGTACTGTGACCTCTCTTTAGTTGGATGTGAACCACACTTAGTACTGTGACCTCTCTTTAGTTGGATGTGAACCACACTTAGTACTGTGACCTCTCTTTAGTTGGATGTGAACCACACTTAGTACTGTGACCTCTCTTTAGTTGGATGTGAACCACACTTAGTACTGTGACCTCTCTTTAGTTGGATGTGAACCACACTTAGTACTGTGACCTCTCTTTAGTTGGATGTGAACCACACTTAGTACTGTGACCTCTCTTTAGTTGGATGTGAACCACACTTAGTACTGTGACCTCTCTTTAGTTGGATGTGAACCACACTCAGTACTGTGACCTCTCTTTAGTTGGATGTGAACCACACTTAGTACTGTGACCTCTCTTTAGTTGGATGTGAACCACACTTAGTACTGTGACCTCTCTTTAGTTGGATGTGAACCACACATAGTACTGTGACCTCTCTTTAGTTGGATGTGAACCACACTTAGTACTGTGACCTCTCTTTAGTTGGATGTGAACCACACTTAGTACTGTGACCTCTCTTTAGTTGGATGTGAACCACACTTAGTACTGTGACCTCTCTTTAGTTGGATGTGAACCACACTTAGTACTGTGACCTCTCTTTAGTTGGATGTGAACCACACATAGTACTGTGACCTCTCTTTAGTTGGATGTGAACCACACTTAGTACTGTGACCTCTCTTTAGTTGGATGTGAACCACACTCAGTACTGTGACCTCTCTTTAGTTGGATGTGAACCACACTTAGTACTGTGACCTCTCTTTAGTTGGATGTGAACCACACTTAGTACTGTGACCTCTCTTTAGTTGGATGTGAACCACACTTAGTACTGTGACCTCTCTTTAGTTGGATGTGAACCACACTTAGTACTGTGACCTCTCTTTAGTTGGATGTGAACCACACTTAGTACTGTGACCTCTCTTTAGTTGGATGTGAACCACACTCAGTACTGTGACCTCTCTTTAGTTGGATGTGAACCACACTTAGTACTGTGACCTCTCTTTAGTTGGATGTGAACCACACTTAGTACTGTGACCTCTCTTCAGTTGGATGTGAACCACACTTAGTACTGTGACCTCTCTTTAGTTGGATGTGAACCACACTTAGTACTGTGACCTCTCTTTAGTTGGATGTGAACCACACTTAGTACTGTGACCTCTCTTTAGTTGGATGTGAACCACACTTAGTACTGTGACCTCTCTTTAGTTGGATGTGAACCACACTTAGTACTGTGACCTCTCTTTAGTTGGATGTGAACCACACTTAGTACTGTGACCTCTCTTTAGTTGGATGTGAACCACACATAGTACTGTGACCTCTCTTTAGTTGGATGTGAACCACACTTAGTACTGTGACCTCTCTTTAGTTGGATGTGAACCACACTTAGTACTGTGACCTCTCTTTAGTTGGATGTGAACCACACTTAGTACTGTGACCTCTCTTTAGTTGGATGTGAACCACACTTAGTACTGTGACCTCTCTTTAGTTGGATGTGAACCACACTTAGTACTGTGACCTCTCTTTAGTTGGATGTGAACCACACTTAGTACTGTGACCTCTCTTTAGTTGGATGTGAACCACACATAGTACTGTGACCTCTCTTTAGTTGGATGTGAACCACACTTAGTACTGTGACCTCTCTTTAGTTGGATGTGAACCACACTCAGTACTGTGACCTCTCTTTAGTTGGATGTGAACCACACTTAGTACTGTGACCTCTCTTTAGTTGGATGTGAACCACACTCAGTACTGTGACCTCTCTTTAGTTGGATGTGAACCACACTTAGTACTGTGACCTCTCTTTAGTTGGATGTGAACCACACTTAGTACTGTGACCTCTCTTTAGTTGGATGTGAACCACACTTAGTACTGTGACCTCTCTTTAGTTGGATGTGAACCACACTCAGTACTGTGACCTCTCTTTAGTTGGATGTGAACCACACTTAGTACTGTGACCTCTCTTTAGTTGGATGTGAACCACACTTAGTACTGTGACCTCTCTTCAGTTGGATGTGAACCACACTTAGTACTGTGACCTCTCTTTAGTTGGATGTGAACCACACTTAGTACTGTGACCTCTCTTTAGTTGGATGTGAACCACACTTAGTACTGTGACCTCTCTTTAGTTGGATGTGAACCACACTTAGTACTGTGACCTCTCTTTAGTTGGATGTGAACCACACTTAGTACTGTGACCTCTCCCAACAGTCTTGCATCCTGTTCTTAGTTGTGCCAGCCAAGGTCACATGTGAGTCATTATGACTTCATTACATTCCAACTGGACTCTGCTTATCAGTGGCGGGCCGTGAGTTTCCCACCTAGGCCTTCAGTGATGTGTCAGGTTCAATGATGAGCTCTCCAAATAGCATCATGATGTCACCACATGACCATTGTTGGAGAAATACTATACAGGAACAATTCATTCTCTATTGAATGGAAAAACTTGATTTACATGTTTTTGTTGACTTTTCTAATGAATGAAATGGATCTAGTGTCCAGTAGCAGTTGTTTCTCATCCTCTTAGCTCTAACAATGGGAGGCAATGTAAAAAGGACGACAAATAGCTATCTTCATGACTGTAAAAAGGACGACAAATAGCTATCTTCATGACTGTAAAAAGGAAGACAAATAGCTATCTTCATGACTCTTCTGTCCTTTCCTTCCTCATTCTCTTCAGAAATGAGGAATGCTGGAGATGTGGACAGAAGTCTTTTAGTTTTATCGAAATTACAGTTGTATTTTTATTTTTTTTAACTTTGACCCTAACCGAGACGCTCTGACCTGTGAAAAGTCAAATCACTTCAATTGAAGTACTTTGAGATGACCTTCATTTGCTATGTGAAAAACATTATTGTCATAATTTCATCATTTTTATTGGAATGAATCTCTCTGAATGTTTTGAACTCCTGGTTCAATGCCAGTGCAGAAGAACACTGCCCAGAGGACAGTGGAAGTCGATCTATTTACTATTTATGTTCTTCTCTACTCACTACCTGTAGTTCAGATAGAATCAACAGCGCCTCTGCTGGTTACAGCTGAGAAGTGCACTCCATTTTGCTTTGACTGACCAGTCCAAGATGTAGTCCACCTTTTCCTTCAAGGTCAAGTGCAGCTCACATTGACCCTGAACAGAATAAGCGGTCTAGAAAAGCGGTGGATTGATGCTAACTCAGCAAATTGAACTGACTTGTTTAATATTCATGATCCCAACATTGCATCACTCAACTAGCATGAACAGTTCATGTAGTTGAGGGATAACTCAGCACTCATGTTGACATCCTGTTAGCTACTGGAGCTTCTCGTCAGCGCAGCAATAAGAAAAAGGTCACACAGACGCCAGAATAACGTTGGTGCTCAAAGGTAAACAGGCCGCGGTGAATGGTCACATTGTCACTCACCTGAATAGACTGATTGTCTCACACACACTTTCCTCAAGAGGACACATTCAACTTTCTTTTACTTTCATTTAGAAGAGCACAAGGCCAACACTTACTGGGCAGCACTTCCTGTCTTACTCCTTGTTTAGAAGGTCTTACTCCTTGCTTTTATAGATTGGGCGGTCCTAATCCTCATTAATATGGCGTCGTAGAAAGGCTATAGACAAAACATACACATGACCCCAGCATGGTACACTGTTACATGACCCCATGACCCCAGCATAGTACACTGTTACACGACCCCAGGATAGTACACTGTTACACAGTGTACTGTGCCTTTCCCACCTAGGCCTTCAGTGATGTCCGACTTCAATGATTACCTCTCAAAATATCATCATTGATGTCACCACAGGACCATTTCTGGACAAATACTATACAGGAACACATTTACACACTACTGGACATTGTACAAAAAGGGTTATTTTCTGGCGCATTTAAAAATCAATAAACCCGCATCAGCAATGAAAACATATCTTATGTGCTACTGTCAAAACTAAAATTGCAAAAAACATATTAAACGTGAAAAAATAAAGAAATAAAATATGTGAACTCACATTTCATGGACAGCTGTGCTAGCTTCCAGGGTTGGCCGATGTAGTTTCTCTTTAAAGGGGAACATTATCACAATTTCAGAATGGTTAAAACCATTAAAAATCAGTTCCCAGTGGCTTATTATATTTTTCGGAGTTTTTTTCAAAATTTTACCTATCACGCAATATCCCTAAAAAAAGCTTCAAAGTGCCTGATTTTAACCATCGTTATAAACACCCGTCCATTTTCCTGTGACGTCACATAGTGATGCCAACACAAACAAACATGGCAAAAAGAACAGCAAGCTATAGCGACATTAGCTCGGATTCAGACTCGGATTTCAGCGGCTTAAGCGATTCAACAGATTACGCATGTATTGAAACGGATGGTTGTAGTGTGGAGGCAGGTAGCCAAAACCAAATTGAAGAAGAAACTGAAGCTATTGAGCCATATCGGTTTGAACCGTATGCAAGCGAAACCCACGAAAACGACACGACAGCCAGCGACACGGGAGAAAGCGAGGACGAATTCGGCGATCGCCTTCTAACCAACGATTGGTATGTGTTTGTTTGGCATTAAAGGAAACTAGCAACTATGAACTAGGTTTACAGCATATGAAATACATTTGGCAACAACATGCACTTTGAGAGTGCAGACAGCCCAATTTTCATCAATTCATATATTCTGTAGACATACCCTCATGTCAGCAGGCCATGGAAGCTAGGGTCAATATTCTTCTCTTGATCATCTTCGGGACGGTGTGAGCCAAGACATCCAGGGGGTTTAGCTCGCTCGTCTGCGGAACAAACTGCCGCCATTGCTTGCCGTGCTACCGAGGTCCTTTGTCCCTGAATTGCTCACACACTCCGGCAGATTCAATGGGGGTCTGGCGGCAGATTTCTTTGACTTTATGGTTGGAAATGCATCTGCTTTGAGTGTCGCAGGATATCCACACATTCTTGCCATCTCTGTCGTAGCATAGCTTTCGTCTGTAAAGTGTGCGGAACAAACGTCCAATTTCTTGCCACTTTGGCATCTTTGGGCCACTGGTGCAACTTGAATCCGTCCCTGTTGGTGTTGTTACACCCTCCGACAACACACCGACGAGGCATGATGTCTCCAAGGTACGGAAAACAGTCGAAAAAACGGAAAATAACAGAGCTGATTTGACTCGGTGTTTGAGAAAATGGCGGATTGCTTCCCGATGTGACGTCATTGCTCCGAGAGCGAATATTAGAAAGGCGTTTAATTTGCCAAAATTCACCATTTAGAGTTCGAAAATCGGTTGAAAAAATATATGGTCTTTTTTCTGCAACATCAAGTTATATATTGACGCTTACATAGGTCTGGTGATAATGTTCCCCTTTAAATATCCTTCTTGAAAACGGCCTAGCAAATATATGTGTTGTCTTCAGATTCCTAACTTTTTCTGGTGGCGTGACCTTGGGATTTATAACCACGTACGGAAGATGCCTGGGTCGGGTTTGAAGAAATCGGAATCCGATACATGTCAAAAAATATATGATATAGAATAAAAACTGACTCATTTTTAGCATTGGCATCCCTCGTAATGCCCTTCATGTCTCATTTGAAGACCCACAGAATGTTCTTACATGACAGCAGTCATCATGTCTGTAAAATCAAGACCTTGTCAGAATCTGCTCGGACTGTCAACACAGTGAGTCTCCCTCAGAGGACTACGTATGGTCCAGGCCTCCTCCACTCTTATCAAATCTCTTGTTGTTTGTCTTTGTTTGAAGCTGCTGCACATTCCCTTGCAGTCTTCTGGGGTCAGAGGAGACAAGAGCTTCTTTTGTGTTGGCGTCTACACTTTCAAATACACGTCCCAAAATACCTCAGCAAGCACAGTCTTTGCACCACAGATAGTGAAGAAGGAGAGGGAGAAGGTATGACCACAGATAGTGAAGAAGGAGACGGAGAAGGTATGACCACAGATAGTAGATGTTTGCTGGGATTCTAAGTAATAAATGGGCATTTCTCAAATTGATAGTATCAGTTTGGTTATTAGAAACTATTCAATTGCAAGATGGTTGTCTCCTGGAAAGCTCCACAGACAACATAGATGTTCTCAAAAGAAGGGAAAAGGAGATGTCAGTTTTTGCGCCTGAGCTCTAATTTATTGGACCTAATTGTAAAAAATGATAATCATTTAACAGTAAATGGTGAATAACACTGAGAATCAGATTGTCAAAAGTAAACTCGTGGATTAAAAAGTATTTAGTCAGCATCCAATCAAATTGTTCTCTTATCATGGGTAGTGCAGCTCACAGCCGCCAGGGGGCGTCAGTGCATCGTGACAGGAGATCATTGGTCCTCAGCTCATTTTGTCACGTGGCCTTTTGGACAGAAATAATTGGCTTTTATAGTTGGTGACATTTTGTTGGCAATGTATTTGTTTGTGTTGCCAACCAACCTAAAGACACACATATATGAATGTTGATTATATCTGCTCAGACATTCACCAGACTCAGCTCTGTCCAAAGTACTCCAGCAGGAGACACATGACATGGTCTTATCCTGTGTCTGTCTGGCAGAAGCAAACTATACTTTGAAATACATTCCAAGTTGTATAAAGTTTTGAAACTAATCTTTGTTTTGCCTACCGTGTGATGCACCAGAGTTTAGATGGTTTCTCAGTATGGCCTCTTCTTCCAAGAACATAACATTTGGGGAACTGAGGTCGTTAAAACTTTGCTCCATGCACAGTTGAGACCTCTCAGCTTTATGATGTGGAAAAGATGAACTGCTTCCAAGTTTAAATATGGGAGGAAAACAGCATTTTGTGTCCTCTGGTTACATCTGGCAGTTTCTGCTGATACAGCTTTATTTTCCTCTGCAGACGTGACATACAAGGTTTCAACCAATGCAACATTGGACTTAAAACTACTTGACATACGAGGTTTCAACCAATGCAACATTGGACTTAAAAGTACTTGACATACGAGGTTTCAACCAATGCAACATTGGACTTAAAACTACTTGACATACGAGGTTTCAACCAATGCAACATTGGACTTAAAACTACTTGACATACGAGGTTTCAACCAATGCAACATTGGACTAAAAACTACTTGACATACAAGTCTTCAACCAATGCAACATTGGACTTAAAACTACTTGATATACGAGGTTCCAACCAATGCAACATTGGACTTAAAACTACTTGACATACGAGGTTTCAACCAATGCAACATTGGACTTAAAACTACTTGACATACGAGGGTTCAACCAATGCAACATTGGACTTAAAACTACTTGACATACGAGGTTTCAATCAATGCAACGTTGGACTTAAAAGTACTTGACATACGAGGTTTCAACCAATGCAACATTGGACTTAAAAGTACTTGACATACGAGGTTTCAACCAATGCAACATTGGACTTAAAACTACTTGACATACGAGGTTTCAACCAATGCAACATTGGACTTAAAACTACTTGACATACGAGGTTTCAACCAATGCAACATTGGACTTAAAACTACTTCACATACGAGGTTTCAACCAATGCAACATTGGACTTAAAACTACTTGACATACGAGGTTTCAACCAATGCAACATTGGACTTAAAACTACTTGACATACGAGGTTTCAACCAATGCAACATTGGACTTAAAACTACTTGACATACGAGGTTTCAACCAATGCAACATTGGACTTAAAACTACTTGACATACGAGGTTTCAAACAATGCAACATTGGACTTAAAAGTACTTGACATACGAGGTTTCAACCAACGCAACAATGGACTTAAAAGTACTGGAATGTCCAATCCCTGGATTTGGTTCTATACTCATTGGCCACTTTTTGAGGTACACCTGCATAGTATAACTACATCCACCAAAAGCTCTAGTTGAAGTATATATACTGTACATAGGTTCAAGGGCGTAGCGCCAAATTCTGGGCCCCCAAAAAGGCCTAGGCCATCTGACCCTAAACCTAACATCACTGCCCCATACACACACTTGGTGGAATTACATGCACTACATATATACAGTACACATATATATATACATATAGTACATGAATGTGTTGAAACTAGGTTATTAAAACACATGGTTTTTGACCTTTGAAAGATGTGATTTGCATATCTAGGACATATCTGGAACAAATCTAGATAAACCCCCATAAATACTTTTTTGGGTAAATATTTTTCCAAGAAAGTACCAACAAACTGAATATTAAGTGGGCAGAATATGAATGTACATATTCATACAAGCTGTCATCATTCACTTAAATATGAAGGTGATTATTATGTGAAGCGTAAAGTATCAGTGGGTCATACAAATCCTAATACATCATTATTATTATTGTATTAATATTGTATTTCTTGGGCGGTAAAGCCCCTCGCACCCTTAGAAACTAGTGATGCCTCTGTTTGTAACTTTATTAGAGTGTCCTTTAACACACCACAGTTATGTGTAATGATATGCAAAAGTGAAACTTCAACATAACTTTCTCCTACGCTGCCACAAATAGATTTATGATGTATTTTTCTTTCTTCTATCACCTCTTCCTTTTCCAAAATGCTGGTGCTGAGTATGAATGTGTGATGACATCACATTGTGACGCTGAGTATGAATGACATCACATTGTGACGCTGAGTATGAGTGTGTGATGACATCACAATGTGACGCTGAGTATGAATGTGTGATGACATCACATTGTGACGCTGAGTATGAATGTGTGATGACATCACATTGTGACGCTGAGTATGAATGTGTGATGACATCACAATGTGACGCTGAGTATGAATGTGTGATGACATCACATTGTGACGCTGAGTATGAATGACATCACATTGTGACGCTGAGTATGAATGTGTGATGACATCACATTGTGACGCTGAGTATGAATGTGTGATGACATCACATTGTGACGCTGAGTATGAATGTGTGATGACATCACATTGTGACGCTGAGTATGAATGTGTGATGACATCACATTGTGACGCTGAGTATGAATGTGTGATGACATCACATAGTGACGTCTGGGAAGTGTTTGATGCTATTCAGGTGGAAGAAAGCATTTTTGCAGGAGGTGTAGCTTGTCTTAGACATTCTTCATTTGAATAAAGAAACCTTATAACTGAACTTTCACAGACATTTTGACATCAAAGTTAATGACATTGTTTTTTATATTTGATTTACAAATACATCTTGAGACTTTACAATAGTCCAGGACTATTGCAATGCTGTGCTGCACACTTGCATATTCCATATTCTTCATTTGTGTATTTCACTAACAGTCCATCTTGTGTCTTCATGCTCACTAGCAGTAGATGTTCTTCATGTTCGGACTGTAGTTGATCATAATCTGTGATTCTATCTCTGGAGGAAGGAAAAAAACGTCTTTTTTGGAGCGCTGCGGTCTCGCCTTGTTTGTGCACGCCCTCCTTCTCTGTCATTGACTTCTCATTGCAAGTGTGTTAGAAAAAGAGTGCAGAGCGACTGCATGATGACGGCAAAGTCATTTCATGGCTGACAAACAAATGATCTTCACAACTGCACGTGTACACAAACCACAAAATAGCTCAAGTACAAAGTCTTCTTTGTTGTATCATAGCTTGTTTTCACCACATGGAATCATGTGTGTATTTGTACAGTACAGGTAAAGGTATGCATGTGTACAGTACAGGTAAAGCACACATGCATGCATTTGTACAGTACAGGTAAATCACTAGTACAGGTAGTATAATAGTAGTGTAGGTAGTATAGTAGTATAGTACAGGTAGTATAGTAGTAGTATAGGTAGTATAGTAGTAGTACAGGTAGTATAGTAGTATAGTACAGGTCGTATAGCAGTAGTATAGGTAGTATAGTTGTATAGTACAGCTAGTATAGTAGTAGTATAGGTAGTATAGTTGTATAGTACAGGTAGTTTAGTAGTAGTATTAGTAGTATAGTACAGGTAGTACAGTAGTAGTATAGGTAGTAAAGTAACACACAGCGTTTATTACCTTATGTTTACTTTTTAGATGGATTGTACTTGTTTGAGCGGTTTTAAAGCAATATATTTTTCACTTTCAATTAAGTCTTTTTGTGGAAAAGAAATGTTACTATTAGTTGATTAGATTACATTGATTTAATTATTGAACAATTTCCCTTGTGGATCAAGAAAGTCTATAAGTCTAAGTCTAGTTCATTACGATGAGTTTCATTTTAAAGGCTTTATTTATTTATATTTATACTTATTTGTAATCTATTGATTACTGCTTGTAAAGATGGATTCATTTGGCTTGTTGGAGAGACTTCTTCTTGTTGGAGAGACTTCTTGTTGGAGAGACTTCTTCTTGTTGGAGAGACTTATTCTTGTTGGAGAGACTTCTTGTTGGAGAGACTTCTTGTTGGAGAGACTTCTTCTTGTTGGAGAGACTTCTTCTTGTTGGAGAGACTTCTTCTTGTTGGAGAGACTTCTTCTTGTTGGAGAGACTTCTTCTTGTTAGAAAGACTTCTTCTTATTGGAGAGACTTCTTCTTGTTGGAGAGATTTCTTCTTGTTAGAGAGACTTCTTCTTGTTAGAGAGACTTCTTGTTGGAGAGACTTCTTGTTATAGAGACTTCTTCTTGTTGGAGAGACTTCTTCTTGTTGGAGAGACTTCTTCTTGTTAGAGAGACTTCTTCTTGTTGGAGAGACTTCTTCTTGTTTGAGAGACTTCTTCTTGTTGGAGAGACTTCTCCTTGTTAGAAAGACTTCTTGTTGTTGGAGAGACTTCTTCTTGTTTGAGAGACTTCTTCTTGTTGGAGAGACTTCTCCTTGTTAGAAATACTTCTTGTTGTTGGAGAGACTTCTTCTTGTTTGAGAGACTTCTTGTTGTTGGAGAGACTTCTTCTTGTTAGAGAGACTTCTTCTTGTTGGAGAGACTTCTTCTTGTTGGAGAGACTTCTTGTTAGAGAGACTTCTTCTTGTTGGAGAGACTTATTCTTGTTGGAGAGACTTCTTCTTGTTGGAGAGACATCTTCTTGTTGGAGAGACTTCTTCTTGTTGGAGAGACTTCTTCTTGTTGGAGAGACTTATTCTTGTTGGAGAGACTTCTTCTTGTTGGAGAGACTTCTTCTTCTTAGAGAGACTTCTTCTTGTTGGAGAGACATCTTCTTGTTGGAGAGACTTCTTCTTGTTGGAGAGACTTCTTCTTCTTAGAGAGACTTCTTCTTGTTGGAGAGACATCTTCTTGTTGGAGAGACTTCTTCTTGTTGGAGAGACTTATTCTTGTTGGAGAGACTTCTTCTTGTTGGAGAGACTTCTTCTTGTTGGAGAGACTTCTTCTTCTTAGAGAGACTTCTTCTTGTTGGAGAGACATCTTCTTGTTGGAGAGACTTCTTCTTGTTGGAGAGACTTCTTCTTGTTGGAGAGACTTCTTGTTGGAGAGACTTCTTGTTGGAGAGACTTCTTCTTGTTGGAGGGACTTCTTCTTGTTAGAGAGACTTCTTCTTGTTGGAGAGACTTCTTCTTGTTGGAGAGACTTCTTCTTGTTGGAGAGACTTCTTGTTGGAGAGACTTCTTGTTGGAGAGACTTCTTCTTGTTGGAGAGACTTCTTCTTGTTGGAGAGACTTCTTCTTGTTGGAGAGACTTCTTCTTGTTGGAGAGACTTATTCTTGTTGGAGAGACTTCTTCTTGTTGGAGAGACTTCTTCTTCTTAGAGAGACTTCTTCTTGTTGGAGAGACATCTTCTTGTTGGAGAGACTTCTTCTTGTTGGAGAGACTTCTTCTTAGAGAGACTTCTTCTTGTTGGAGAGACATCTTCTTGTTGGAGAGACTTCTTCTTGTTGGAGAGACTTCTTCTTGTTGGAGAGACTTCTTGTTAGAGAGACTTCTTCTTGTTGGAGAGACTTCTTCTTGTTGGAGAGACTTCTTCTTGTTGGAGAGACTTCTTCTTGTTGGAGAGACTTCTTCTTGTTGGAGAGACTTCTCCTTTTTAGAGAGACTTCTTCTTGTTGGAGAGACTTCTTGTTAGAGAGACTTCTTCTTGTTGGAGAGATTTCTTCCATGCTTCAGAAATGACTCCAATATTTGTTGACAAATGCAATTGTATTGTCAGAATGTCAGCGAGCAACATTGTATTCTCTTTACTTACTGAAAGTCATTAATTTGCTCACAACTTGGTGACAATAAAGTAAGATTGAAGTGCACATTTTGAAAGTATTTGCAATAATATGACAAACAAAGTAGTAAACATAGACATAAACATTGTGCACCATTTACATCTACATCTACAATTACTTCTCCTTTAACTTGTTCTTTAAACAAACATTGTCCCTTTTTTAGATGACATTGCTGATCTTTTTTTTATTTATAAAATGCAACACAGTTTGCATGTGACTGTGTGGGTTCCCTCTGGCTTCCCACACCTGGGGATAGGCCCCTCCCACCTCCAAAGACATGCACCTGGGGATAGGCCCCGCCCACCTCCAAAGGGGGATAGGTTGATTGTCAACACTAAATGGTCCCGAGTGTGTTAATGTTATACATCTATGTTGATGAGGTGGTGACTTGTCCAGGACTTCCTGTGTGGTTCCGTGTTGCATTTTGGGAGTGTGAGCCTTCCACTGAATGTGCTTATTCTCTCCACCAGGTGTGAGTGTAATGGGTGGGAGGTGTTGTCCATAATGTGGGTGGGAGGGTGGGAGGTATAA